>NW_027761170.1:0-298 GCF_054177405.1 Leptonychotes weddellii
ATATCACAATAGTCACATCTATATACCCATATGGGATACTGGAAGGGAAGGAAATTGCTTAGGAAATATTTTAAACTTCTCAATATCTATTTATCCTTAATTATATTACTTTTATTTTTACAATGTTTCTTATCCATTTAGCCCATTCATACACTAACAAAATCAGCATTTCTTAGTAATCTTCAGAACAGCTCTTTTAATGGGAAAACAAAAAGAAAATAAATCAAATAGATTATCTGCAGTGAGAAGCTAAATTATTCCTAAGCTTTAATATAGAAAGCATTTCATTTCTTTTCAA
>NW_027761171.1:0-298 GCF_054177405.1 Leptonychotes weddellii
ATATAACATGTTATATATAAATCATATATTTATATATATATTTATAAATCATGAAATTTATAGCTAAATCATATTCACTTACCTCTTAGCAAAAGACCCAAAGGTTCCAATTAAACTCATTTCTTATGTGATATGGGGGAGTACTTGGCCTGAGGGAAATTAAAATAAATAAAACATAAAACTTCTTTTCTAGGAATTTTTAGAAAGTAGGAATGAGAAATATTGTTAATCTTTATATCATGTTTTTGGCTTTTAATAAGGACTTAGGTAAGAAATGAACAAATTAGAGCTGTTTACA
>NW_027761172.1:0-298 GCF_054177405.1 Leptonychotes weddellii
AGTCCCTGCCAACACCTTGATTTGGGGACCCAGTGAAACTGATTTTGGGCTTCCACTCTCCAGAACCATGAGAGAATAAATGTGTGCTATTCTACGCAGCTGAGTTTGTGGTGATTTATGATAGGAGCCACAGGAAGCTAACACAGAAAGGTTTGTCCAGGAGCTGAGTTTCCTTCTCCCACTGGCCCTGCACCATCCAGTACAACAGTCACTGGTCACAGGTGGCTATTTAAAGTAACTAGTATGAAATAAAATTGAGAAATCATCTCCTCCACAGCACTAGCCACATTTCATATGC
>NW_027761173.1:0-298 GCF_054177405.1 Leptonychotes weddellii
AAAATTAACTTTGAAAGACTACAGAATCATGGTAAAAAAGCCATGGATTCTATGTGCAATATTCCACTAGCACTGGAGTTCTGCCGTTCTCATTGATCAGTAAACTTGGTCTTGGCCGGCTGTTCTTGCTGATCTTCTGGGGGCGGGGCCTGTTGCCGTGGTTTCCAAATGTCTTTGCCGGAGGTGGAATTGCCCCGCCCTTGCCTGGTCCGGGCTAAGTAATCTGCTCAGGTTTGCTCTCAGGAGCTTTTGTTCCCTGCAAGCTTTCCCTACATCTTTGGAGGCCTAGAGTGAAAAT
>NW_027761174.1:0-298 GCF_054177405.1 Leptonychotes weddellii
CCAGCTGGTTGAGAAGGGGTTCACACAGACAACAAAAACCAGATCCACTCCACCTGCCCTGGGTCCTCGGCTATACGGGTCACCTGGGCCCGTGGGCCGGGGAGAGCCCGTGGGCCGGGGAGAGCGGGAGGCACTGGCGAGAGGGCTGCAGGTTGGGTCAGGAAGGTCAGCTGCCCTTGGCAGCCCTCCAGGCTCAGACCGAGCTGGCCGGCGGGTCAGGGGGCCTGGGAACAGGGGCATCAGAGGTGCGCGGCCCGGCTTGGAGGGGGCGGGAGTGCAGCTCAGGCCCTTCCCACAC
>NW_027761175.1:0-298 GCF_054177405.1 Leptonychotes weddellii
GAGGGGCCCACAGTGACCACCAGCTGCCCTGGCCTCCACGCTGACTGCTCCAGAATCTCTGGGGACAGGGAGATTCTTTTTCCCAGTGGCTGCAGGAAGAGCCCCCACGTGGCTCACGTGCCCATCCCCAAGCACACTCAGGGGCCCGGGCATCCCCGACCATACACTCACTGGTCAGGTGCACTAGTCAGCTCGGGCTGTGTAACAAAGATCACAGTTGGGGCGGTGGGTCTGTGACACAGATTCTCCACGGTCCTGGAGGCTGGAAGTCTGAGATCAAGGTGTTGGCAAGGGTGGC
>NW_027761176.1:0-298 GCF_054177405.1 Leptonychotes weddellii
AGGGAGCAAGGTGAGCACAGGTGAATGGTCTGTGGGATCACACAGGGAGCAGGGTGAGATCACAGAGGGAGGAGGGTGAGATCACACAGCGAACAGAGCGAGATCACAGAGGGAGCAGGGTGAGATCATATTGCGAAGAGAAATTAAGAAGCTGGTGTTCACTGGAGGCACCTTCTCACAGGCAAAGCCAAGCTTTCCTGCTGGCCCCTCAGAACTCAAACCCACTCGTTGTGGAAACCCACTCCCGCGTCTGCAAGCCCCTCTGTGGCGTAGCTGAACACTGACGGGACCCCAATGA
>NW_027761177.1:0-298 GCF_054177405.1 Leptonychotes weddellii
GAGGGGCCCACAGTGACCACCAGCTGCCCTGGCCTCCACGCTGACTGCTCCAGAATCTCTGGGGACAGGGAGATTCTTTTTCCCAGTGGCTGCAGGAAAAGCCCCCACGTGGCTCACGTGCCCATCCCCAAGCACACTCAGGGGCCCGGGCATCCCCGACCATACACTCACTGGTCAGGTGCACTAGTCAGCTCGGGCTGTGTAACAAAGATCACAGTTGGGGCGGTGGGTCTGTGACACAGATTCTCCACGGTCCTGGAGGCTGGAAGTCTGAGATCAAGGTGTTGGCAAGGGTGGC
>NW_027761178.1:0-13998 GCF_054177405.1 Leptonychotes weddellii
AAAGATTTTTTAAAAAAGGGATTGATAAGATGTTGGTTGAAAAAGGGCAAAAGAAAAATTCAAAAAAAAAAAGAAAAAAAAAAAAGGAAATTAAAAAAATTAACTTTGAAAGATTAAAGAATCATGGGGAAAAAGCCATTAATTCTATGTGCAGTATTCCCCTAGAGCTGGAGTTCTGTCGTTCTCATTGATTGGTAAACTTGGTCTTGGCTGGCTGTTCTCGCTGATCTTCTGGGGGACAGGCCTGTTGCCGTGGTTCCCAAATGTCTTTGCCGGAGGCGGAATTGCCCCGCCCTTGCCAGTCTGGGCTAAGTAATCTGCTTCGGTTTGCTCTCGGGAGCATTTGTTCCCTGCAAGCTTTCCATACAGCTTTGGAGGACAAGAGTGAAAATGATGGCCTCCCAATCTCCACCCCAGAGGAGCCGAGAACTCAGGACCCCGCTCCTCAGTGCATCCCCAGAGAAAAGCAGTCAGTCACTCCTGTCTCCCCGGTCTCAGGCGGCACTCCATGCTCACCCAGCCTGTGACTGAGCGTTTCTATCTCTGGCACCTGATCCCGAGCGGAGTCTCCAAACCCAGCAGATCCCCGTGGTGCGCTCCTGCGCCGCTCCTCCCGGGGGAGGAAGGGGAGTCTCCCTGGATCTGTCACTTGTTGGGTCCCTGCTGGAAGCGCAGTGGCCCGACTGTGCTGCAGATCCCGGTTTATGGCAACCCCAAGCTGAGAGCCCGTGCCTTGGCTCCGTCTCTGCAACCGGCTTCCCTGCTCCGATCCCTGGGAGCTCTGCCACACTCAGGCACCCCCCAGTCTTTCTGTGACCCCGAGGGTTCCACGCCCTGCTTAGCCACTGGAGCGACATCCCTCAGTGGAGCAGGCTTCTAAAAGTTCCAATTTTGTGCTCTGTGGCTCTATCACTTGCGGGTAGCAGCTGACGGAGGCCCCCTCCCCCGCCATCTATCCTCCCCAGTATCACCTCAGATTCACTTCTCCCCATGTCCTACCCTTCCAGAAAGTGGTCGCTTTTCTGTTGAGAGAGTTGCTGCTATTCTTTTCTTCGATCTCCTGTTGAGTTCGTAGGTGTTCAGAATGATTTGATCCCTATCTTGCTGAATTCCTGGGACCAGAGGAAATTTAGGTCTCCTCCTCCTCCGCCATCTTGCTTCTCCCTCATGTATAAAATATTGTAGGGTATAAAGCACCATATACAAAGAATACCCACATCTTACCCAGTTTAGGAAATGAAATTTTACCATCATTTTGAAACTCCTAAGGAGTCCTCCCTGATCTTCTGCTCTGTTATAAATAACCAATAACCACTTCCCTGAAATTTTAGTTATTACTTTCTTTTTTCTTTCATATCACTTTACCTGTTTTGCCACATATATTTATTTTTTCAATAAGTTACTCTAGTTTTTCATAATATGTGTAATGTTATGCTTTCACTTGCAATTTCTGCCTTGTTTCTTGACTATTATATTTCTGGGATTTCTGTATATTGCATTTAGCTATAGTTCATTCATTTCACTCTTATACAGTGAATTATATATCATTTATAATTTCTACTATTAATGGACACATGGATTATTTTCAGTATTTTGATTATAAACAGATGCTTTAACCTATTTGTACATGTTTCCAGTACACATGTGCAAATCTTTCTTTAGTGCAGTAGCTCTCACATTTTAGCTCTATAATCACCTAGAGAGCTTATTAAAACATGAGATTGGGCTTCAACCTCAGTGTTTCTAATTCAGAGGTTAGGGATAGGGCTTGTATTAAGGTTTTCCAGATTAACAGCACCAACAAAAAATATATAGGCATAAATATATATAAGAAAAGATATAGGAATTGGCTCACACAGTGATGGAGGAGGAGAAGTCCTATGATCTGCTGTCTATAAGCTGGAGAACCAGGATAATGCAGTCCAAGGTGGAAGGCCTGGGAGGGAAGAAGGGGGCAAACTAGGGTAAGTCCCAGAGTCTGAAGACCCCGTAATCAGAGGTTCCAATATCTGATATCTGACAGCAGGAGAAGATAGATGTCCAAGCTCAAGAAGAGAGAGGAAATTTGCCCTTCCTCCCCTTTTTGTTCTATTCAGGCCCTCCAGGGATTGAATGATGCACACCCACATTGGTAAGGGAGATTTTTTTAGTCTACTGACTCAAATGCTAATCTCTTCCAGAAACACCCTCACAAATAATGTTTTACCAACTATCTGGGCACCCCTTAGCCCAGTTAGGTTGATATACAAAATTAACCATCATACAGCCCAAGATTGTGCATTTCTAAGAAGTTCCAAGGTGACATGGATGCTACACGTCCAAGAAGGAACTTTGAGAACATCTGCTCTAGAGTATATAGCTAGGAGGAGAATTGCTGAGTCATAGGGAAACATCAATTTCAAATTTATTATATATTGCAATGTTGCATTCCAACATGTTTATATCAATATAAACTTTTACCAGCAGTTTGTATAAATGTTTTGATTTCTCCATATCTTTGTCAATACCTGTTAGTGTGTAATTTCTGCCAAAAAGGGGAGTGTGATATTATCTGCTTGTATTTTAATTTGAATTTTCCTGATTACACAATAGAGTTGAGTATATTTTCATGTTTATTAGTGATACATTCTTCCTTTTAGTTCCTATTCTGTATTTTCTATTGGGCTTGGGGTTTTTTTTGTTTGTTTTTTTTTTATAGAAGTTCTTCTATGGTCTCTTCATGAAGACTCTTACATAACTATTTTTAAAACCATCTAATTTTATCTTACAAGATTTAGGAGAAAAGTTGTTTTTAGTTTTTATCCTTCTCGACTCATGAACATATGGCTACTTTTTGCTGCTTAATACAGACTTGATGATAAAAATAGTTATTTATTAAAAACCTGCCCCCACCAAATAACATATTATCTGATGATGTTTCATTCACTCTATCACTACCTCCCAGTCAAAGCCACAGCTTTGTCTCTTGCACCCCATTGTTAGCCTCTTCCTCACCCCCACCCGACCGCTCCCTTCTCTTGCTTCTACTTCAGCCTCTCTAAAACCTATCCCCAGGGGGCACCTGGGTGGCTCAGTTGTTAAGCGTCTGCCTTTGGCTCAGGTCATGATCCCAGGGTCCTGGGTTCGAGCCCCACATCGGGCTCCCTGCTCAGCAGGAAGCCTGCTTCTCCCTTTCCCACTCCCCCTGCTTGTGTTCCCTCTCTCGCTGTGTCTCTCTCTGTCAAATAAATAAATAAAATCTTTAAAAAAATAAAATAATAAAAAATAAAAAAATAAAAGCTATCCCCAGTCAAAAGCAAGACTTACCTTTGCAAAGCACAAATCAAATCATCTCCTTCTCCATGTAAATTCCTCAATGATTTCCTATTATAACACTTAGAATAAAATCTGCATTCCCTACGATGACAACAAGGCCTAGATCTTACTCCATTCTCAGTTCTGCCACTCTCCTCCTAAATCACCAAAGTGTGGCCATTCTTGCCCTGTTCCTGTTTTTCAAACACTCCAAATCTGTTCCTCCTTCTCTAAGACATTTCCTCAGAAAGGCCACCCAGACTATCCTACCTAAAGTAGCTCCCTCTCCTACTCTTCAAACTCATATATTCTTTATTCCCAATCTTGATTTGTCTTCACAGAATTTATCTACGTGACATTATTTTTGATATTATAACTTTTAATCATCTATCTTTGGCCTCTACTAAAATGTCATCACCATTGGCTTAAAAGATTGTTTTGTTCATCTCAATATTCATCTCAGTATCTCAGTGCCTATAGGAGTTCCTAGTAACAATTATGCTCTCTACAAATATTTATTAAATAAATGAAGACATTAGTTGCCCATAATCCTCACAGTCTTTTTAGCTATATAATCCTTGAAGGTAGACACTGGATATCATTCATCTTAACAAACCCACAATCTTAATACATGATCTACAGCACATTGTAGCCCCTAAATAAAAGTGTCTTAAATAAATTAATAATGTACATAAGTAGGATTATTATCATTCCAGATATGAGGAAACTGGGAATCAGAGTGCTTGGTTATGCTTGGTTAAAGAGTCAGAAACCTGTCAGTCTCCAAAGCTATTCCACCGTGTCATGTTCTTTCAACCTGACGTCACACCAATGGGACACTGCAATTAGGATGAGTAGATGGATTAGGATGGTTCACATCAATAATATAGCCTGCAAAACCTGTGATATCAAAGAGCATTAGAGATGAATCAGAATTCTCAGTTCCCTCAATTTTTGAAAGGTCTTTTCCCCACTCTTCTTCAACTTGGAAATTCCTTGAGGTAAAAGGGTAGTTTCTCATTTATTCAAATAGCCATGTGCTCCAGTAATATTTGGAGAAAGTGGTATGTTGATTAATGCTTACATTTTTTTAAGACATACTTCTTGTTTGTAATGGTAATTTGAGTGCTGATATTTAACTCCTTCCTTTTCCAAGTATCCACTGAAATGCCAAACACAAAATTATCTAGAAGTCTATATAAATCCTAGAAACAAGCAAAATGGAGCCATATACATGCCAACAATTTCAGGGACTTTCTGTTAAAAATATTTCAGGCAAGTCCTGATTAACGTAGTTGTTAATTCATCTGTGGTTAAGAATATGTGAATAAATAGGATATTTAATATAGTCATAAAAGGAATCAAGATGAAGAAGAAGCAATAATCAAAAAAGAAAAAAATCCCTAAACCAAAGACAAAATTGAAGCCTCAAATCAAAAAAGTTCTTCAAGAGACAGGCTAAAGTTTTCCTTTGTTTGTTTTTAATTTCAATACCATATTTTTTTTTAAAGATTTTTTATTTATTTGACAGCGAGAGAGGGAACACAAGCAGTGGGAGTGGGAGAGGGAGAAGCAGGCTTCCCGCCGAGCAGGGAGCCCGATGCGGGGCTCGATCCAAGGACCCTGGGATCATGACCCGAGCTGAAGGCAGACGCTTAACGACTGAGTCACCCAGGCGCCCCTTCAATGCCATATTTAAAAATAAAATCTTGGGACACCTGGGTGGTTCAAGCTTGTGCTCTCTCTTTCTGTCAAATAAATAAATAAAATATTTTAAAAAATAAAAAAATAAAAATAAAATCTACACACTTCCAAACAGAAAAAGTAGGCCTTAAAAGCAAAGAATCTATTTGTCATTGGAATTCTCTTCCTTACATTAAAGACAAAATGCTAGGAAAGAATAGAGCAATGTTTTAAGAATGTGCCACGTACCTAAGGGATGACTTATAAGTGAGAAAAGAAAAAAAAAAAAGAACTGTAATAAGAGTGCTTGAGAATGGCAAAGAAGTGGTATGAAAAATTGTGGTGAGTAATAAAACTAATGAAACTTCACATAGGTTTAAGATACCTCTTAGAATAGTAACAAAACAAAATTTTCCCAAAAAAATTCTATAAAGAAAAGAAAGTTTATAAAATACAAATTTAAATCTAGAGATCATCTGAAAAAATCTTGGAGATGATGAGAGAAGAGATGAGAAAAACTGTCAAATATATCATCTTATCCAAAGGAAAGTTATGCCAGTGCTGGGCCAACCTTCCCTCAGATCTTGTTTGCCCTTACTCTGGTCTGCTTTATATTGAAGGGAGGAATTCCTTTAGATTGTGTTTCCAGCTGGGGTTAGCATGTGAGAGACATCAAAAGGAGACTGGAGGGAGTGATTAAATCTTCATCCCCACCTCTCTCTGTCTTGAGTGGCATCTTCCACAGCAGTTGCTTTCCCTTCAGGGCCAAGGCTCCCGAGATAGGTCCATCATGGTTCTAGCTTCAGCCAGGCGACCTGGATAAAGATAAAAATACACTATCTTTAGATGAAAAAGAAGACAGATTATGCCATCTCCCAAAATATAATTATCTAGATGACTATGTTATGACTCAAAATTAAATATTACATCTGAAATACAAAAAATATATAAATATAAGTATATATTTATATAAATATACATTATATATAAATAGTATATATAATTTATATAAATATAAATAAAAATATATAAATACAAAAAATGAATATTATTAGACACAAGAAAATCAATATTATCGTAATTTATAGCTAGCAACTTATAAAAGCTCTGATTCCTCATTCTAGAAGAGTCTTTTCTTAGTTATTTATCTCTTACAAAAAGACTTACTATATTTCAGGTTATCATTACACTGAATATAACATTTATCTATTAATATTTGTTTACTTGTTTATATTGGTTCCTGATTTTTACTACTATGAAAAATAATACATAATAATGCAATAAACATCCTTGAATGTGTATGTGTGTGGGTGTAAATATCAATGCAGGTGATTCTATTTTATGGAATGTATTTCCAAGGGTGGAATTATTATGTCAAAAATATGTATAATTTAGGGGCGCCTGAGTGGCTCAGTAGGTTAAGTGACTCTTGATTTAAGCTCAGGTCATCTCAGCATTATGAGATTGAGCCCCACATCCTCAATCTTAGCATGGAGCCTCTTAGTATTCTTTCCCTTTCCCTTTCCCTCTGCCTCTCCAACCCCTCCCTCTCTAAATGTATATATATATACATTTATATGTATACATTTATATATAACTTTATATTTATATATACACTTTAATACATAAATATATATGTATATTTTAATATAAAAATATGTATACTTTAAAGCTTAACAGACATCGCCAGATCCTTTTTCCAAAAGGGCTGAAATTTTTTACCTAACCACCAGCAGTGAATGAAATATTATCAGAATCAAATGAGGTTGGATTCTGGTCAGTGTTGCAGAAGCATCTCAGTCTTTAAAATAATCAGCCCAGGGGCACCTGGGTCAGTCAGTCAGTTGAGCGTCCCTAGCACCAATAGATTTCACTGTACTTTTTAATTTTTGCTATCCTTATAGATATAAAGAGATATCTAGCTTTTACTTCAATTTGTATCTTCATGGTTACTAAAGAAATGCAGAGTCTTTTTACATTAGCAATTTGGATATGCAGTTCTGTGAACTGTCTTTCCTATCCATTTTCCTATTGGGCTGTTTGGCCTTTCATGATGGTTCACAAGAGTTCTTTCTATATTAAAAATTAGGAATTCCCAATGCTTTTCATTTCATGACACTCATTTGTATGTCATCATGAGATAAACAGACTTAGGAGTCAATGCATATTTTTACATCCTGGGGTAAATAGACTGTGAGGCTGCCCGTGACTGCGCTGGACCAGCCTGGGGTTTCTAGCTCCCTCCCTGCTGAAAGGAAGCCCAAAAAGGGAAACATCTTGCCAGAGATGTAAACCGTATCAGGTCCTGATTGGACCAGATATAATATCAACAATTGATAGGATAACAAATTGCCAAACTTATTATTTAAATATTGACTTTGATCTTTACTCATATATTTTTTACATTGTCCAAAATTTTTATGTTTTGTGCTGTGACTTCTAGAGTTAGTGTCTTATAAGAAATTCCCCTCCACCCTTGAAATTTACTCTAGTTTTTAAAGATTTTCATCCAAGATTTTTGCAAATCGTGTATGATAAAACTTTAACATTATTCTCTTTTACAGATGAACATTTTAGAAGATGCTAAAGTAAAAACAAGAACATAAGATGCTTCCAACTTCTGAACAATTATACACATTTGTGCTGGCTGAAACAAAGTGAACAAGAAAAATAATTCTCTGGAATACTTTCAGTTGAACAATATTTTACTGATATTTTTCAAAGAAAGGAACATGGTATCATCTAAAAATCCTTTCCATGGGAATTAAGTCCTTGCTCTAGGTGCTGCTCAGTCCCTGGTTTAGCAACCTCTCAGCTTCTCTTGATCTCAGTATTGGCATTGTTAAAGAGGTGTACTGAATTAAACAACGTCAGGGACCTTTCTTTCTTACATTCCACAATTCTACTACTTTGCTCAGAGTTACAGGTTAATCAGTCAGAAGAAACTTTCAGAAATTTCCTTTGGAAATTTATTTTTCTGGATATCGGTGGCATTTCCTTTGGGGAAGTCCACTGAAGATAATTCCCAGTGTTAGAAACTTATATTTATTTTCTTCTCTTTCTTTATGAGAAAATAATATCTTGATGAATGGCTTTTAAGTACTACTTAAGTTCACTGTTGAGGTGACCAAGATTATGGTCTTACCCATGGGATTCACAATTTACAAAAATTATTACCTTGGGAATATCTGTTTAAAAAGGGAGAAACAAGTTTTGGAAAACCAGGCAGCTTTTAGGGGCACTTTGTCAATTCTTTCCATGTTATGCAACAGAATTTCATGAGTCAGGATCAGGGTTCAAAATAAAATTAGGCATCAAAGTTATACATTGTAGTTCAAAATTGTATAGTTTTTTAAGTGTTAGCAGAACTTAGGCTGATGATTTTATTTTTTTTAAAGACTTATTTATTTATTTTAAAGAGAGAGGGAGAGGTGAGGCAGAGGGATAAGGAGAGGGGAACCAGACTCCCCGCTGAGCATGAGCCAGATATAGGGCTTAGTCCCACAACGCTGAGATCATGACCTGAGCTGAAACCAAGAGTCAGACGCTCAACTGACTGACTGACCCAGGTGCCCCTGGGCTGATTATTTTAAAGACGGAGACGCTTCTGCAACACTGACCAGAATCCAACCTCATTTGATTCTGATAATATTTCATTAATCTTCCATCAGTCTAAAAGTTTCACTGATTTTGCTAAAAGTCAGAATTCATAATTTTTAAAACATGACTCAAGAAAAACAGTAAATAGGGCATTATTCCTATAATAAAATTCTGCCACCAATATTAGCATCTGAACAAAGTCTTGCTATAATCATAGATGAGTTGCCTCTCCTTTCTTTTCTGTTCAAGACACGTCTTATCTACTTTTGAAGGATCTTTCTTAGATATCTGTCCAAGTGAAATTCATTTAAGCAAGGTGACACAAAGAGTAGCTATAAAAAAGTTCTATATACCTGAAATAGGAGAGGCTTTTGTTTTGTTTTGTAGACTCTGAGGAATAAAAATGACTCTTTGTACACATCTAATTTTAGCTAAATTGGATCGTATCAAATAGATTGAGGCATTCTAAATGAAAAACTTTAAATACATTGTTTTGGCTTTTGTCTCCTCCTTTTCACTTCCCCCTTTCCTCAAACACGACCTATCCCATCCAAGATAATACATATTGATATTGTCTATATGTTCCTTTTTGTTTTTACTTTTATCTGTGTTCATATAAATATGTATACACATATGTACAAATTTGCATACATATGAATATACACAAATATCATCACATAGAGATAGATATAAATGTCCTAATTTTTGTACAGAATTTTGTTTCTTGCTTTGTTTTAAGAATTGACTTCATTTTCTAGATTTTCCCACTATTAACAAAGCTAAGCACCCATCTTTGAACATATATATTCTTATGTTTGCTGCTTCTATCTCTGTAGGATAGACTCCCAGGATTAAGACTGCTTGGTCAAAGAGTTATTTTTGTGTCTTTTTAAATACACAAAATAATAAATATGCATTTATTTTGTATAATATACATATAATAAAATGTATAATAAAATACATCAAAGTATATTTTTCATTTTATATATATATTGCCAAGTTGCTTTTTCCCCCAAACCTGCAAACTCACAATTTGACCTTCTTTTACTATTATTGTGAACACTAGGTATTCCAGCTTTAAAATTTTTTCCAGTCTAAGCATTAGATCTCATTATCAATTTAATTTGTACTTTCTGAACTACTAGTGAAGCGAACCATCTTTTCATGTTTGGTGTCCACTTAGATATGCTCTTCTCTGAATTGCCTCTTCCTATTTGACAAATTTCCCATTGGTTTGTAACTTTTCTCATAGAATTCTTAACATCATGTTGTATAAATTTTAATCCTTTGACTGTCTTCTGTTTTGCAAACTTTTTTTTCCCCAAAAATACGATTTATCTATTGACTTTGCTGACATTTCATCTTTCAATTTTTTTTTAATGTTGTCAATCCTTTCTATATCTTTTTAAATGACTTCTGGGTTTCTAGTCTTGGTTAAGAAGATCTCTCTAACTTCAAGTTGTATATATAGCTTCCTAGATTTTTCTAAGGTATTTATTGTTTAATTCATATATTTAAGTGCGAATCCATTTGGAGTGTGTTTTTGGCAGTAATGTGAAATGGACAAAATTTTACTTATTTTTTTTTCATTTGGAAGCCACTTTTGCCAAATCATTTGTGCTTGTGTTATCCCATTCAGTGGAAAGTCTACTTTTGTCAGATTTGAATTTTCATTTATGCCTGGATCTATTTCTGGATTCTTTATTTCATTCCACTGGTCTACTTGTTTATTCCCATGGGCTACCACTCATTTGATTATAATGGCTTAATAATATGTTCTGGATCTGTAAAGAATGGGAGCTCCCCTTATTCTTCATCTATGCATTTTTTTATTTGAGTATAGTTGACACGTAACGTTCATTACATTATTTTGAGTGTACAACATAGTAATTCAACATCTCTATATGTTACGCTATGCTCACCATACATGTAGCTACCATCTGTCACCATACAACACTATTACAGTATTATTGACTATATTCCCTATGCTGTGTCTTTTATTCCATGACTTATTCATTCCTCAAAAAAGTAAAAATAGAAATATATGATCCAGTAATTCCACTATGGGGTATTTACCGATAGAAAATGAAAACACTAATTTGAAAAGATATATGCACCCCTATATTTATTACAGCATTAATCACAATAGCCAAGATATGGAAGCAACCCAAGTGTCCATCAATAGATGAATGGATAAAGATGTGGTATATATTGTTCATTGTCTTTTACAAGTTTCTTGGCTATTGATGACTTTATTATTCTATGCGAATTCAAGATCATTTTATTTATTTATGAAAAAGGTTCAACATTTCTTAGGATTTATAGAGAAAGAGCATTTTTAGTATATACATTTCTCAAAAAGGTAATTTTGATTTTAGTTTTACTTGTCTTTTTCTTATGCTCACTGGAAAAACTCATACAAACTGGCCCAGAGGGAGATGACTTTATTTGAAGTATGAAGTACATTATAAATCTTTGGAATAATTCTGGCAATGTGACATTTATTCCTCTGTGTACACATAGGAACAAGAAGGTTAAGTTTCCATAGAAAACAAAAAGGAAAAGATTTAGTTTTATTACTCTCTTTGTATCTCAAAAGAAAAATCTTTCACAATGTTTTGGGATATAGTGGAGAAAAATGTATTTTTCCTTATTTTCCTAATTGACATACATTACATTATCTCATATCCTTTCTTGCTGTGGTCTGGCATAGTTTACTATAAGGTGTAGCAAAATACATTTAAGATATATTTCAGCCTGAGATACTTGACCAAATACCTGTACAAAGGAAATCTTATCATTTGACACATCTGTTCTGAGGGCAAGTAAGAATATCTTCATTTCTAATTTTCATTAAGATTATATATATTTCTTTTTTTAATTTTTTAAAAGATTTTATTTATTTATTTATTTGTTTGTTTGTTTATTTATTTATCTATCTATCTATCTATTTGAGAGAGAGAGCTAGAGTGAGAGAGCACAAGCAGTGGTGGGGGGGAGCGGTAGAGGGAGAGAGAGAGAGAGAAGCAGGCTCCTCGCTGAGCGGAGACCCAGGTGTGGGGCTCTATCCCAGGACCCCGGGATCATGACCTGAGCCAAAGGCAGACGCTTAACCGACTGAGCCACCCAGGTGCCCCTATTTATATTTATTTCTTAAAAAGCTTTTGGGGGCTCCTGGGTGGCTCAGTTGGTTAAGCAACTGCCTTCGGCTCGGGTCATGATCTCAGGGTCCTGGGATTGAGCCTCGCATCGGGCTCCCTGCTCAGCGGGAAGCCTTCTTCCCTCTTTTCCACTCCCCCTACTTGTGTTCCCTCTCTCACTGTCTCTCTCTCTCTCTGTCAAATAAATAAATAAAATCTTAAAAAAAAATAGTTCTAAATTTTGTGATACTTTAGATCTGGAAAAAAACGAAATTTAATTGAATGTCTTTTTTGGTTTAATGGAAAAGGCAAAGGTTTGGCATTTTACATATTTGAATTCAAATCCTGATTCAACTGTGTGACTTTGGGCAAGTTATGCAAACATTCTGAGCCTGAGGTTCTTCACCTATAAAATAATGCTATCTTAGAAACTATTGCATAATTGCAAGAATTAAATGGAACTAAAGGTCTAATACAGTGTCTGGCAACCATGTTATTCTGAATACTACTATTATTGCTATAGGTAGGAAATAGATAAAGCTTCATTTATTACAATTTTACAATGTATCTATTTATCTATTATCCTTACAAATAAGACTTCCTTATTTCTTCCTACCAGGACTATATAATTTGATTTTTAAAATCCATTAACTCTTTAATTCAAGATAAATATACTGAGAACTAATTATGAGCCACATACTATCCTGCACACTGAGGATGCAGAGGTAAATTAGGTGGGCTCCTTTTTCTGGTGTAGCTTACCTTTTAATGATAAAATATATATAAACAAAGAAATAACAAAAATAATTAGGTTACAAAAAGCATTATAAATGAAATAGCATGATGTGACACAGTAACTCAGTAATGTGCAGCGGTTACATGTTTGAAAGTTCCATCTGAACAGTTTTTAAATGTTCAAAATATGTATGCTATTTATTTCAAGTGTGAGCTAAATATTTTATAACGTGACAGTGCAATATTTTTTAAATTGAGAAATAAAGATCTCCTTTAAAGAAACTGATTAAATAATTTGTAATTAATACAGCAATTACTTAATGGGTACTTCAATTCACAAAACATTTTGGCAACCCAGTTACATTCTAATTACATAGTAGGTGTAGAACTCTATAATTAGGTCCTAGAAATACAAAGATTTAGAAACTCAGGCCATGTCCTCAATATCCATAACTATAACAATGTGATTAAGACTACACTAGGGATTTAAAAGGAACACAGGATCCCAGAGAAAACATTTTTACTTACACTTCTGGACTTCTATTGAAAACTCTTCTCTTACGAGACATCTGTACCACCCTTAACTGCCAAACCTGGATCCTTGGAGTAGGACGGAATAAATTGAATATCTCTTTTCTTTTTTATGTCTTTATATGTCTTTTTAAATATCACTTTTATTTCTTGTCTCATGCTAAAATGAAGAAATTTGTTTGAAAACAAGCTCTTGGAAGAGGCCCTGACTTCAGAGCCCATTCTCTTTCACTTAGAAAGATGAGAAGTTGCCTTCATCAAATCCAAAAAAAAAAAAAAAAAAAACCCAAAACAAACAAACAAACAAAAACCTTACTGCTTGATCCAAATCTGCTCCTGCTCACAGTCTCTATTTTAATCAGGAAATCACTATTGATTTACCTAAACCAAACATCATACTTGAGTTTCCTTTTGTACTACTACTGCCCATATACCATTGTTCACCAGTGTCTCTGGAGTCCCATCTTCTCTGATATTCTCATGATAGCTGCTTCAGATTACATCCTTATCATCTTTATCTAAGATTTTAGCAATGGCTGCATAACTATTCTTTCACATCATCAGTCCATACTTTATAGTCTATGAGAGCTAATTTTTTTTATTTTTTTATTATGTTATGTTAATCACCATACATTACATCATTAGTTTTTGATGTAGTGTTCCATGATTCATTGTTTGCATATAACACCCAGGGGTCCATGCAGTACGTGCCCTCTTTAATACCCATCACCAGATTAACCCATCCCCCCATCCCCCTCCCCTCTAGAACCCTCAGTTTGTTTCTCAGAGTCCATAGACTCTCATGGTTCGTCTCCCCTGCCGATTTCCCCTCCTTCATTTTTCCCTTCCTGCTATCTTCTTCTTTTTCTTTTTTTAACATATAATGTATTATTTGTTTCAAAGGTACAGGTCTGTGATTCAACAGTCTTACACAATTCACAGCGCTCACCATAGCCCATACCCTCCCCAATGTCTCTCACCCAGCCACCCCATCCCTCCCACCCCCCACCACTCC
>NW_027761179.1:0-4087 GCF_054177405.1 Leptonychotes weddellii
AGTTCCGATTTTGTGCTCCCGGCTCTATCACTTGCCAGTAGCATCAGATGGAGGCCCCCTCCCCCGCCGTCTATCTTCCCGAATATCGCCTCGGATTCACTTCTCCTCATGTCCTACCTTCCAGAAAGTGGTCACTTTTCTGATGAGAGAGTTGTTGCTATTCTTTTCTTCAATCTCCTGTTGAGTTTATAGGTGTTCAGAATGGTTCGATCCCTATCCAGCTGAATTCCTGAGAGGAGACGAAATCCAGGTCTCCTACTCCTCCGCCATCTTGCTCCGCCCCTGGAAATAGGCTTTTTAAGATACTGACTATATAACATCAAAATGACAACAACTTTTGGCAATATATTTCAGTTCTGATAGGCTAAAGGTATTTAGGCAAATCAAATCAAGAAATAGAAGGGACATAACCTCTGTTCACATTATATTAGATACAACATATTATGTTTTGGATGCTTCCTCTAGATTCCTTGTCACCATAAGTAGTTTTAGAGATAGTAATTGATATACTTAGATGCTGGCAAAGAAGGGCTCACTTACAGAGGGATGAGAATTGGTAGTAAATTTATGCAACAAAATGGCAAATTACAGACTGTTTTGCCACACAGAGAGCATCTTCATTCTATAATAGCTAGCATAAATTTTAAAGAATAATGGAGAAATGCTCCACACACTTTATTTCCAAAACAATAGCAAACTATTTACTGGCATAATGAGAAGGTTAAAAAAAAATCTGTTGGTGATGAGGTTGAGAAATTTGGCACATTTTCAATTCAAATTAATTCAAGACATCATAATAATAAACACTGTAAATCATTGTTAAAATGTCACAATCTGGAAAATAATATCTGATAAAAACAAAATAGAGTATTAGGAAAATATATTCTTTTTAATGAAGATATAATTGACATATGACATTAGTTTCAGGTCTATGATATAATGATTTGAGATCTGTGTATATTGAAACATAATATGTTCTTGGTAATAAAGAAGTTTTCAGATCAAATAACTTATTTTTTCCCTGAAAAGTTGATGAAAATGTTTAGCTGATGGTACATATAAAATAAACTTTTAGTGGATTAACTGTTTTAATAATACTAAAAAAAAAAGCCCAAGACTGTATAAAAATGCGTGTGTGTTCATTATTTGTTTTGAGTTAGGCAATAGATCTAATAAGCATTTCAAAAGAGGTTGTTTCATTTGCATTTTTGAATTCCCCTGCTTCAGCAATGTATCATACTCTATCTAAAGCAATTGATATTTCCTAAAAGGGACTGCTTATTTGGTATGGCCACTTTGGGAATCAGATGAAAAAAACTTTTTACTATGCAAAATTTCAAACATATAGAAGACTACAAAGAGAGAGAGAATAACATTAGTGTGCATTAGAATCACCCAGGCCTTGTTAAAACAGATTGCTGGGATCTACCCCCAAAGTTTCTGATTCAGTAAGTCTTAGGTGGGGCCTAAAATTTGCATTTATAACAAGTTTCCAGATGATGCTGACACCGATTGTCCAGGGACCACACTTTGAGAACCACTGGTATAATGAACTCCCATGTACTCATCCTCAGCTAGTTATCAACACATGACCAACCTTGTTTCATTTATACTGTTCACTCATTCCCCTCCTCCAGTGGAAGGCCTAGAGGCAAATTACATCCATCATATACTTTCATCTATAAGCTCTTCTGAATGTATCTCTAAAACAGAGGTTGACAAAATCCATCTTGTTGTCTGTTTTTGTAAATAACCTTCTATTGGAATACAGCCAAGCCATTTGCTATGTGTTGTTTTTAGCTGTTTTCAGGCTACAATGACATAGTTGAGTAGTTGCAACAGACTGTAGATCTACAGAGCCTAAAACACTATCTGGCCCTTTACAGACAAAGTTACTGACCAAAAAATTTAACGCAAATATCTTTTTTTAAAGGATTTATTTATTTATTTTTAGAGAGAGAGAGAGAGAGGGAAAGAGAGAGAGAGAGCAGGAGTGGGAGGGGCAGAGGGAGAAGGAGAGAGACTCCCAAGCAGACTCTGCCTTGAGCATGGAGCCCGACATGGGGCTCGATCTCACAACCCTGAGATCAGGACCTGAGCCAAAACCAAGAGTCCAATGCTTAACTGACTGCGCCACCCAGGTACCCCAACACAAATGTCTTAATATCACCAAACGTCTAGCACTATTCAGACTTCTTTGATTGTCTCATAGTTTTTTTCACTGTTGGCTTATTCCAATCAAAATCCAAATCAGGTCCACATATTGCATTGGTTGATAATGTCTTTTATTACTCTTTTAATCTATAGATTCCCTGTCCTTTATTATTTTCTTATAATTTACTTGTTGGAGAAAGTGAGTTATTTGTCTTGTAGACTTTCCCACATTCTGGGTTTTGCTGATTGCATCTTGTGTGTGTCCTTTATTTCCCATAAGTCTCTTATATTTCTTGTAAGTAAGAGTTAAATTAAGAGGCTTGATCAGATTCAGATTGACTTTTTGATGAGAATCCTTCATAGTAGGTGTTGGGTACTTCCATTTGCATCACACGTTTTATGGTGGTACGATCAACCAGAGGTTTCTTCTGTTATCCACCTGATCTGTATATTGTAGACCTACAACAGCCTTCTATCTGATCGTTCCAGTGGCCATTGATGTTCCTTGCCTGTATCAATAGTCTCAACCTTGGCTGCTCACTAGAATCATGGGAGGAGATTTTAACCCTGCCCAATGTCATTACTAGGCCCCTCACCAGATAAATTAAATCAGAATCTCTGGGGGTGGGATCTTGGCATCATCAGTATGTTTAAAGCTCCCAAAGTGATTCCCAAGTGCAGTCAAGCTTAAGAACTCCTGGCTTAAATTCTTTATTGTGACATTCTGTTATTTTTATTACCTATTAGCTGAGATTTTCTTTTTTCCCAGCTTAATTGAGATACAATTGACTATAACATTGTGTAAGTTTAAAGGGTATAACAAGATTTGATACATGTATGTATTGTGAAATGATTACCAAAATAAGGTTATACATACCCATCACCTCACTTAGCTACCATTTTGTGTGTGTGTATGTGTGTGTGTGGTGAGAACTTCTTTTTTAAAAGATTTTATTTATTTATTTGACAGAGAGAGAGAGATAGTGAGAGTAGGAACACAAGCAGGGGAAGTGGGGGAGGGAGAAGCAGGCTTCCCATGGAGCAGGGAGCCCGATGCGGGGCTCAATCCCAGGACCCTGGGATCATGACCTGAGCCCAAGGCAGATGCTTAACAACTGAGCCACGCAGGTGCCCCGAGAACTTTTAGTATCTACCCTTTTAGCAGCTTTCGATTATATAGAACAGTATTGTTAACTATAGTCACTATACATCTCCAGAACCACCAAGCTGCTCTCTGTTTCTGAGTTCTTTTTTCTTTTCTTTTTTTTAGATTCCACATATATGGAGAGCATACAGTATTTGTCTTTCTCTATCTGACTTACTTCGCTTAGCGTAATGCTCTCACTTTTCATCTGTGTTGTTGCAAATGGCAGGATTTCTTTTTTTTCCCACCAAGGCTGAAGACTATTCCGTTGTGTATATGTATATCACATTTTATTCATTCATCCATTGACAGATACCGAGGTTGTTTCCGTGCCTTGGCTATTATGAATAATGCTGCTATGAACACGGGAATACTGATGTCTCTTTGAGATATTGACATTTTTTTCCTTTGGATTAATACCCAGAAATGGGATTACTGGATCATATGGTAGTTCTATTTTTAATTTTTTGAGGAACCTCCGTAATGTTTCCCATAGTGGCTGCACCAAATTACATTCCCAGTAACACTGTACAAGGGTTCCATTTTCTCCACATCCGAGTCAGCATTTGTTACTCTTATCTTTTTGTATGGTCATTCTAACAGATGTGAGGGGATACCTCATTGTGGCTTTGATTTGCATTTCCCTGATGATGAGTGATGTTGAGCATCTTTTCATATACTTGTTGGCCATTTATACATCTTCATTTGAAAAATGTCAGCTCTTTTGCCCATTTGAAAATTGGATTGTTTTTTGCTATTGAGTTGTAGGATTTCCTTATATATATTTTG
>NW_027761180.1:0-298 GCF_054177405.1 Leptonychotes weddellii
AGTCCCTGCCAACACCTTGATTTGGGGACCCAGTGAAACTGATTTTGGGCTTCCACTCTCCAGAACCATGAGAGAATAAATGTGTGCTATTCTACGCAACTGAGTTTGTGGTGATTTATGATAGGAGCCACAGGAAGCTAACACAGAAAGGTTTGTCCAGGAGCTGAGTTTCCTTCTCCCACTGGCCCTGCACCATCCAGTACAACAGTCACTGGTCACAGGTGGCTATTTAAAGTAACTAGTATGAAATAAAATTGAGAAATCATCTCCTCCACAGCACTAGCCACATTTCATATGC
>NW_027761181.1:0-298 GCF_054177405.1 Leptonychotes weddellii
ACGTAAAATTCCAAATATTTAAGATTAAAATACCCAAACTAATAGTTGAGTTTTAAAAGTAATCTTATTATCTTCGTGAAGGAGGGACCTCTAACCTCCGCCGGGTGAGCACACACACTTTGGGAGCCCTTGGGACTGTGGCAGAAAAGCAAGCGATCCGTGTGCGCTGTTTGAGCTTGAGCATGGGTGAAGAGGCAGCACACCGGGAACCCTTCCGGGAGATAAGAGAGGCCTGTGCAAGGTCTTTGCCATCCGGCATGGGAAGGGCATAAATCAGTAAAGCTAAGACCTGCGCAGG
>NW_027761182.1:0-298 GCF_054177405.1 Leptonychotes weddellii
ATTCAATTCTTTTAACTGATTTTTTAGGGCACTTATCACTAAATGTTTAAAAATGATGCTTATATAGCTATTTCTTTCATTCTGTTTTTAAGCTCTTAACTATCGACTTCCAGCAAAGATTCGGAAGATTTAGCTTCCTTTCACATGTACCACATTGAACCTATACACGTTTCTTTTCTCTCTAGTCTTCCAAAGTTGTCATTTTGTAATTTGGGATAAATGAATATTCAGAGTTTATATTTGCCTGTGAAAATACTACTTATAGTGGAGATATGTAATATCTTACGATTATTTTGAG
>NW_027761183.1:0-298 GCF_054177405.1 Leptonychotes weddellii
ATATGGAAATTCTGGAGAATTTCTCCAACTCTTGAATTCTTCAGTATATAGCAAAGCTGGATTTGGGCGAGATAGGAGGCCTACAATTGGGGCAGAGGAGGACCAGAGGCACATGGGGGCTAGCATATAAAGAATACACATCTTTTGTTGGCGGGGATGTGGAGAAAGGGGAACCCTCCTACACTGTTGGTGGGAATGCTAGCTGGCGCAGCCACTCTGGAAAACAGTATGGAGGTTCTTCAAAAAGTTGAAAACAGAGCTACCATATGACCCAGCAATTGCACTACTGGGTATTTAC
>NW_027761184.1:0-298 GCF_054177405.1 Leptonychotes weddellii
CCAGCTGGTTGAGAAGGGGTTCACACAGACAACAAAAACCAGATCCACTCCACCTGCCCTGGGTCCTCGGCTATACGGGTCACCTGGGCCCGTGGGCCAGGGAGAGCCCGTGGGCCGGGGAGAGCGGGAGGCACTGGCGAGAGGGCTGCAGGTTGGGTCAGGAAGGTCAGCTGCCCTTGGCAGCCCTCCAGGCTCAGACCGAGCTGGCCGGCGGGTCAGGGGGCCTGGGAACAGGGGCATCAGAGGTGCGCGGCCCGGCTTGGAGGGGGCGGGAGTGCAGCTCAGGCCCTTCCCACAC
>NW_027761185.1:0-298 GCF_054177405.1 Leptonychotes weddellii
CGATGTGGGGCTCCATCCCAGGACCCTGGGATCATGACCTGAGCCGAAGGCAGACACTTAACTGACTGAGCCACCCAGGCGCCCCGGAAAGAGGGATTCTTAAGCAGGCTCCACACACAAGTGCAGGCCCCACGCAGGGCTGGGTCTCATGACCCTGAGATCATGACCTGAGCCAAAATCAAGAGTCAGATGCTTAACCGACTGAGCCACCCAGGTGCCCCATCTGCTTATTTTTGTATCAGTTTTTATAAATAAGGATGATATTTCTGATGTGCTTTGAGCTTTTAATTAGTAGTGA
>NW_027761186.1:0-298 GCF_054177405.1 Leptonychotes weddellii
GGCGCCTGGGTGGCTCAGTCGTTAAGCGTCTGCCTTCGGCTCAGGTCATGATCCCAAGGTCCTGGGATCGAGCCCCGCATCGGGCTCCCTGCTCCGCGGGAAGCCTGCTTCTCCCTCTCCCACTCCCCCTGCTTGTGTTCCCTCTCTCGCTGTATCTCTCTCTGTCAAATAAATAAATAAAATCTTTAAAAAAAAAAAAAGAAAATAGAACCAAGAAATAATCACATATTTGAGTTGGATGGAAATGTATAGGCAACCAACTTCAGCCCTCTCCCCAAATCAGAAATCTCTCTGGCCA
>NW_027761187.1:0-298 GCF_054177405.1 Leptonychotes weddellii
AAATTCTTAAAAGAAAAATTTTAAACCCTTAGACATCAGTCTTAGGAATACTTTTTTGGATCTATCTCCTCTGGCAAGGATGACAATAGCAAAAATACATAATTGTGACTATACTTTATTTTACATTTTTTTATTATGTTAAATAAACATATATTACATCATTAGTTTTTGATGTAGTGTTCCATGATTCATTGTTTACACATACCAGTGCTCCATTCAGTACGTGCCCTCTTTAATACCCATCACCAGGCTAACCCATCCCCCACCCCCTCCCCTCTACAACCCTCAGTTTGTTTCT
>NW_027761188.1:0-298 GCF_054177405.1 Leptonychotes weddellii
AGGGGCACCTGGGTGGCTCAGTTGTTAAGCGTCTGCCTTCAGCTCAGGTCATGATCGCAGGGTCCTGGGATCGAGCCCCGCATCGGGCTCCCTGCTCGACAGGAAGCCTGCTTCTCCCTCTCCCACTCCCCCTGCTTGTGTTCCCTCTCTTGCTGTGTCTCTCTCTGTCAAATAAATAAAATCTTTAAAAAAAAAAAAAGAATGTCCTGTTCATTTCAAGTTCCTTCTAGCCAGACTGATTAACAGGAAAAATAAAATTTAATGGTGTTCATACAGGGAATCCACACAGACATGGAAA
>NW_027761189.1:0-298 GCF_054177405.1 Leptonychotes weddellii
GGCTTCTCTGGGAGTCTTGACTTTTGTTCTGGAGGGCGATTCTGGAAGGACATGGCCTCTTTCCTGGACCATTTGCTTTCCTCACTGTTATTGTCATGGTGCCGTCATCATCAACATCACGGGCCCCATCATTACTGTTGTCACTTCATCCTCTGTGTTGGCATCATCACCATCACAGCCGTCACGGAATTGGCGTTCACCGGGGCCCAGGCACTGCTCTAAGTGCTTTCAACGTATTATCCCTTTGTCATCATCACTGGTCCATAAGGTAGTGTCGTTGCCATCCCCATTTGAATGA
>NW_027761190.1:0-4086 GCF_054177405.1 Leptonychotes weddellii
TTGGACTCCACATCCCAGGGGAAGGAGGCTGAGGGGCCCAGCTTGTGTCTGGAGCTCCCCTGGGACCAGCCAAGTATGCATTGAGTTTGGGGACATGCTGTACCATACAGCAGCTGCCAGGGTAATGACAGAGACCCAGAGACGGGGATTGGGAAGTTTCTGGAAAAGGGGGTTCTCAGCAAGCAGAGGCCATAGATGTCCATTACAGTTATTTAATTATTTTAAAGTTAATGAGTGTGCAGCATTTAATTGAATAACAACTTTTCATATCTATGCATAAGGTTTCTGCTTATATATATTATTCCATTTCTTAGCATGACACCTACATTTCCTCACAAAAGAAAAGAAAAGTATGACCTACAAAAACCTCCCTGTTCATGTTTGTCTCACAATCCAAACCCCCGATTTTCTCTTTTCTATGCACTAATATGCGTAAGTAACTGTTACGCCGGTAACAAGAATGTTCTTTTTTTCTGGTGTCATTCAGAGGAAGACGTCTCGTGATAATGATCCGTGGTGTTTCCTCAACCTCCGTGAATATGCTACAAGCCACTGAATGGTGCACTTTGAGTGCAGGCGCTGTATGGAATGTGAGCGATTTCTCAATAAAGCTGTTAAAAGAAAAATCCATGCCTCCACCCATCCAGTAGACATCTGTTGGGCATCTACCACCCACAAGCATCATTCCAGGCCCCGGAGGAAGGGGATGGAGGTGCCTCTTCTTGCGGACAGGGAGGGGAGGGCGAGACAGATGGCAGAAGAAGAAATAGGGTAGCAGGTGCCAGGCAGGAAAGTCAAGCAGGAACAGAGGGTGGAAATAGGGCGTTAAGATTTATTACTAGGTCACCAGGGGCCCCAGCGCTGAAGCTGATATTTGAGCAGAGGCTCAAGGAAGGAGGACACAGACCTGGGGTTCTAGGGTTCCAGTCCGTCAAGGCCCAGGCGCATCGCCAGGGGTCTCGCTGTCCAGCCAGTGTTTCTCCACCGTGCTCCATGGCAGCCCGGACATCCTCAGGGCCCAGGCAGTGAAGGTGCTAGGGCAGAGGTTGTCACCTCCAATTTTCACCCCCGTCCCTTTTAATCAGAGAGCACCGCCACTCTGTGTTTGTGATATCAGAGGAGCGCGTAAAATTACATTTTAAAAAATAAGCGTGCTACAAAATCCAAGAAGGTTGAAGACCACTGATCCGGGTGTCGGGGTGGGGACAGGGAGGGGAGTGGCCCCAGGAGAAGAATATTATGCCAAGGTGTAAGACTAAGGTAGAGTCGTGACAGGTGTCCTGGGTTGAAAAAGATACATCAAAGTCTTAACTCCTAGTATCTCAGGATGTGATCATACTTGGAAACAGGATCTTTATGGAGGTAATCAAGTTGAAATGACATGATTAGAGTGGGCCCTAATGTAACTGGGGTCCTTCCAAAACAGGGAAAATTGGAACACGGAGGCAGACATGCACAGAGGGGAGCTGACATGAACAGACATGGGGGGAGCATCACCGGACGACAGAGACAGCGACTGGCGTGTCGCAGCCGCAAGCCAGGGGACCCCAAGGGCTGCCTGGGGCCCCCAGAAGCTGGGAAGGGGCATGAAAGAGATCTCTCCAGAGTCTCAGAGGGAGCCCGGCCCTGCTGGCACCTTGATCTCAGACCTCCGGCCTCCAGAACTGTGAGGGAACCTTTTTCTGTTGTGTAACGGCCCAGTCTGTGGTTCTCTGTTACTGTGGCCCCAGCACACAGACACACCGGGTGCTGCGGGATCCAGGAGTTGGGGGGGGGCTTCGGTCACGGGGCACACTGGATCTGGATCCCGAGAGCGAGGAGCATGCTTCCCGATGGAGAAGGGCGATCTGTCAGGTGAGTATTGCTACAGCTGACAGCAGGGGCCAAGGGCCTGCCAGAATGTGGTGCAGCAGTCCCTTCGGCTTCAGGGTGTGGTCAGCCCGGGAGATTGGTGGCATCGGGGACCTGGTGATGTGAGGGAGGGAGGGGGTGGGGGTGACTGCCAACGTCTGGGCTGGGTGGCTGGTGGACAGGGGTGGGGTTCCCTGGGATCACACACACGGGCAGAGGAGGGTAGTAGGGACTGGGGATGGGGGGCCCCCTGGGCCACCCCAGGGCCACCCCAGGGCCTGGGAATGTTTGGTGAGATATCCAGAGGCTGGTGGACAAAAAAGACCTGGATAGATGCATGCTTCCCATGGCTGGCTTCCTCCCCGCCTTCAGCCCTCCACTCTAACATCGTCTCCCCAGAGAAGCTTTTCCGCAGCACCCCTCTCTGTCTGGGGCAGTTACCCCCAAGTTACTCTCTGACTCCAACCTTGTCTGTTCTCACAGCATTTGCATCATCTCGTTCATGCACGTGCTCATTTCCGTTCTGGGTCCCCACGTTATTTGCTCCCAGATGTCAATTGCCCAGCGCAGTGTCCACACACAGTCAGGGCTCGCTCCAGATCTGCTGAGTGGAAGGCTGAATGAGGGAGTCCAGGAGAAGGCCGGTGCTGCCGGCTGGCCTCTCTGAAGGAGATGCTGAGAAGGAGTTCAGGGTACAAGATGCTTGGTAGGGATCAGCACCTGCAAACGGAAGCGGGAGGAGGCAAGATGGGCAGATGGGAACGTGGAAGAGCAATGCCAGCCGACAAGGCTTTGGCCAATTCCTGAGCTCGAGAGGGAGCACCATTCAGTGGGGCTGGCCCCTCTTGGGTTGAAACAGCCGGGCCTTTTAATCCCATGTCACTCAGTCACTGGACACAGCCTGCCTGGGGAACAGTGGTCCCTGAAGGAGCCAACAGCTGGATGCTGTCTGCTGATCACATTCCGCAGGGCCGAAGGCAGCGCGTCTCCACGTCCACCAGACCCGGACTGGACACACAGGTGCTGAAATCGGAGGAAACGCTGAGCCCCAGACAGGCTGTGACCCTTGCCTCAGAGACATGCAGGCCGAACACTGCGGGGAAGAGGAGGGCGCGACCTCTTCTTCTAATCAAGCAATCAGGGAGCCTTCTGGGAGGGGGTGGAATTTGACTTAAAGGGCTCACTTGTGTGGAGGCTGGAGTGGAGGGGCTTCCAAGAGAAAAGGGCAGCCCTGGAGCGGGGAGTGCGGATGTTCGTGGGGTGGGATGTGCAGTGTAGACACATGATTCACCAAAATGCTTGTAGAGATGTGGGTGGAGGTCACACACAGGGGCGGGGGGCGGTGCTGGATGGCGGGCTGGGGGCTGGGAGATAGGCACTTACCCAGCAGTGGAAGCCGCCTTTGCTTCTCTTTAGAGAAGGGAACCAGTGTCTCGTGGGGCCGCTTGGGGAACGGGACCAGGTCTGCGGGACAGGTGTGCAGGTGGCGGGCTCACCCCGGTAGAATGGGACGTTAGGCAACCACTCCAGCATCCAGACTCTGTTGGAAGAAAAGAGAAGTTCAAGGAAATGTCTGCATAGGGCATTGCCCAAGAAACTGCTGGGAAGGACAGAATAGAAACAGGATCACAAGTGGCCCAAAAAGTGACAAGAAAAATCTGCTTTCGATCACAATCCCCCAGAGGCGGATTGGAGCTTTCATCTTCTGCAGCAGTGCTGATGGCTGTTGCTGTCACCCTCCAGGGTAGGAGATGAGAGCTGCTGACACATTCTGTCCCTTCCATGAGAGAGAGAGAGAGTGTCGGGAAAGCTGGAGACCCAGCGGCCATGCCTAACGCCTCCTTCCCCAGAGCCCGCCTTGCTGTGCGGTGGGGCCCCTGCCAGCAGTGGGCACTCCAGCCTCCCTGGGGCTGCTGCCCTCTGGGACCCCTGACTACACCTGCCTGCTCCCTCCTCCCCCACTCCTCGTCCCAGGCCCAAGTCTGAAGCCCCAGAGATTCCCCAGACCTTGGGCACTCTGGACTGACGTCTCAATTCCTTCGCAGGCTCCAGCAGAGTGCAGTGGAGGAATTACGTGCCTGTTTTCCTTTTGTTAAATTTCCAGAGCGGGGACTTAATTACCTAGGTCAGCAGACTGGCGGAGCGGAACTACGGGTGTGTTCCAGGCATTTCTCTGCCTGAAGTCCAGATGTAAGCAGGTGGCGCCACCATACCTCCCCTAGGGGGAACTGGATC
>NW_027761191.1:0-298 GCF_054177405.1 Leptonychotes weddellii
AAATCAACATGCTGCTTTTTAGATATTCTGTTTAAAGGACAGTGTTTCAATTCTGAGTAACCTATATACCAAGATAGAGAGCCTCAGCCAGTAGACCACAATATGCATTATATTTCAGGTTTTTATCAGATAGGTCTCCAGGCTGAGCTGCCATGGTCATGACCCGCCTACTTCCCAAGCCAACATGGTTGGATGGTATCGGTCCAGTGTTACCCCCTTTCTATTCAATCTCTGCACTACAGCCTGAGTGATTTAAAATGTAATCTATTCATATCTCTCCCCATTGAAAAATGCTTCA
>NW_027761192.1:0-298 GCF_054177405.1 Leptonychotes weddellii
GTAGTATTTGGCATATTTCTCTAGCAATTATTAATTTCATTGCATTTTCTGACATTCTTTGCCGGCTTTAGGGAATTTAGGATGAGTGTAACTCTTAGCTAACAAGGATCTATATGGATTCAAACACCCATTGAAGATGAAATTTAGTCCTACAAATAATTCTAACAAAGAAATTAACAAATATATTAGTTTTTATTTTATTTTATTTTATTTTTTTAAAGATTTTATTTATTTATTTGAGAGAGAGAATGAGAGACAGAGAGCATGAGAGGGAGGAGGGTCAGAGGGAGAAGCAGAC
>NW_027761193.1:0-298 GCF_054177405.1 Leptonychotes weddellii
GATTTCAACTTTCAGTTTTTCAAGGGATGCTAAATAAGGGATACACTGAGTACCTACTAAATACAAGGTATTATAGTCGCCATAAGAAAGATACAGAGAAATAAAACACAGAGCACATTAAAATAACAATAATGAAACCAGGGCTAAGTTGCATTTTCTTTTTAATGAAAAAAGGCAAAGACGTCAGTAAGCAGTTAATTGGCAGTAATAACAAATGGTGAATTGAATTGACGGTCATCCAGAAGAAAGAGAAATTAAGGAGTTGATCCCATTAACAATTGCACCCAAAACCATAAGA
>NW_027761194.1:0-298 GCF_054177405.1 Leptonychotes weddellii
ACACCCATGGCACCATCCATCTTCATGATCTAGAAAATGAACGTATATCCATCTCCCCCAAAGATATTTCTTGCTCCTTTATAAACTTTTCTGGTCACTTCTCTTTGCCATCCTCATCAACTGACCACCGCTGATCTACTTTCTGCCACTGTAGATTGGTTTGTGTTGCATATAGAATTTTACATAGAGTCACAAAGAATATATTATTTTTTGCCTGATTTCTTTTATGCAGCATGATTATTTTGTGATTCATCTATCTTCACAGTTATCTATAACACATTTATTTTTATTGTTGAGT
>NW_027761195.1:0-298 GCF_054177405.1 Leptonychotes weddellii
CATGCCATTTAATGCTGTGTCCATCACACGTTTCTAGGACCCACTCTCTGGGAAACACTGAGCTCGCAGAAGGAGCCTTGGGTTAAGAATATGCAGCCCCGGGGCGCCTGGGTGGCTCAGTCGTTAAGCGTCTGCCTTCGGCTCAGGTCATGATCCCAGGGTCCTGGGATCGAGCCCCGCATCGGGCTCCCTGCTCGGCGGGAAGCCTGCTTCTCCCTCTCCCACTCCCCCTGCTTGTGTTCCTGCTCTCGCTATCTCTCTCTCTGTCAAATAAATAAATAAAATCTTTAAAAAAAAA
>NW_027761196.1:0-298 GCF_054177405.1 Leptonychotes weddellii
AAAAAAGTTACAGCAAATTTTGCCAGTTCTTAAGGTTTCTCTTAATATTCAGATGTGACTTTTGTGAGGAACGTGATTTATAAAGGAAAAAAAGAAATCAGGGTACCTGACTGGCTCAGTCCGAAGAGCATGCAACTCTTGATCTCAGGGTCATGAATTCAAGCCCCATGTTGAGCAGAGATTAGACTTTTTTTTTTTTAAAGATTTTATTTATTTATTTGAGAGAGAGAATGAGAGCGCGAGAGGGAAGAGAGTCAGAGGGAGAAGCAGACCCCCTGCTGAGCAGGGAGCCCGATGC
>NW_027761197.1:0-298 GCF_054177405.1 Leptonychotes weddellii
AAAATTTTTTTTAAACATTTAACTTTGAAAGACTAAAGAATCATGGTTAAAAAGCCATGGATTCTGTGTGCATTATTCCCCTAGTGCTGGAGTTCTGCCATTCTCATTGATCAGTAAACTTGGTCTTGGCTGGCTGTTCTTGCTGATATTCTGGGGGAGGGGCCTGTTGCCGTGGTTCCCAAATGTCTTTGCTGGAGGCAGAATCGCCCCGCCCTTTCCAGTCTGGGCTAAGTAACCTGCTCGGGTTTGCTCTCGGAGCTTTTGTTCCCTGCAAGCTTTCCGTGCAGCTTTGGAGGAC
>NW_027761198.1:0-298 GCF_054177405.1 Leptonychotes weddellii
CCAATAAATCCTTTCATTACTTATGTCATGTGTCAACAGTTTCTACTACTTACAACCAACTCACACTAAATGATATTACTGAGATACTATCCTAATAGCGATCCATCTGCTCTGAAATCTTTACTATCTAGTATGTGAAAGAATTATTTTTTTTTTAAGATTTATTTGAGAGAGAAAGAGAGAGAGAGTGTATGAGCATGGTGGGGAGGGGCAGAGGGAGAAACTCTAAGTAGACTCTGCCCTGAGTGTGGAGCTTGATCTCGCAACCCTGAGATCACGACCTAAGCCAAAACCAAGA
>NW_027761199.1:0-298 GCF_054177405.1 Leptonychotes weddellii
CCAATAAATCCTTTCATTACTTATGTCATGTGTCAACAGTTTCTACTACTTACAACCAACTCACACTAAATGATATTACTGAGATACTATCCTAATAGTGATCCATCTGCTCTGAAATCTTTACTATCTAGTATGTGAAAGAATTATTTTTTTTTTAAGATTTATTTGAGAGAGAAAGAGAGAGAGAGTGTATGAGCATGGTGGGGAGGGGCAGAGGGAGAAACTCTAAGTAGACTCTGCCCTGAGTGTGGAGCTTGATCTCGCAACCCTGAGATCACGACCTAAGCCAAAACCAAGA
>NW_027761200.1:0-298 GCF_054177405.1 Leptonychotes weddellii
GGAACTGAGACTTAAGAGATGTCAAGTAGTGTACGAAAGGCTATACATCTGGAACTAACAGAGGTGGATTTAATTCAATGGTGTCTAGAGATCTGAAACAGTTTCTAATTATTACACAATAATATAAAAGGAAAGCTTCCAGAAGAAGCAATGCTTTACCCTCAAATAGGGTTTTCTAATGGTACTATGTAAGGTACTAGGGAAGTCTGGGAAAGCTAAGTTTGTGGGGTAGGATGAATTTAATGATTCTGAGGGTTCAATTTTAGAGACTTTTGCATATCAGCTAAAATCAATTCCA
>NW_027761201.1:0-4085 GCF_054177405.1 Leptonychotes weddellii
GGCCTGCCGTGCTGTTACTCAGGCAACCCTGTTTGGGCGGAGTTGCCCTGCGCCCCTGTGGCGGGGGATGGGCTCAGTGGGAATCAGGGTTTGGGGCTTTTGTTCTCTGGCGCCTTTCCCTGGCAGCTTTCCGCATCTCTTCCATGAGTCAGAGCAGAAGAGACCATTTCCAACCCTCTGCCTCAGAGCAGAGAGACCCCAGTCTGTTATTCAGTGAGCCCTCCAGGCCACACTGTCTCCGTTTCTGTCCGTGCTGCTATAAACTGCAGCGTCCTGGGTTGTGCACCCCTCCGCAGTGCTACCCGTCCTGCCTCCAGGTCGGGGCACGTCTCTACCCTTTGTGCTTCTAAAACCGCCAGCCGCCTCCCAGTTCGCGTACGCGTGACTCCGCCGCTCCGGTTTCCGACCCGGGGGCTGCAGTTCACTGGCGTGACCCCGGCACTCCAGGTTTCCGACCCAGGGGCTGCAGTTCGCATTCGCGCGACTCCGCAGCTCCGGGTTTCCGTCCAGGTGGCTGCAGTTCGCGTGTGCGTGACCCTGCCGCTCTGGTTTTCCACCCCAGGGGCTGCCCTAAAGTCCTTTCCCCGACGCTACCGGTCTGCGAGTCTGTGCCCATCCGCAGTGCGTGAGGCTGTCACTTACCAGCCGTGTAGGATCCCCATGGCCAGGCACCCTCCCGCTGCCGTTTATCCTCCGATATCTGCCCACAGAATCATGGCTCTCCGCTTCGTACCTCAAAACCAACTGCCTGCAATATTCTGTTTGTAGAGATCCAGATCTTCTTACATCTCAGGCTGGTTTTGTGGGTGCTCAGAGTGGTCTGGTAGAAATCCAGCTCAATTCCGGGGACCAGCTGAAATAGGGTCCCCTACTCCTCCACCATCTTTTCCCCCACCCCCCTGAAATGCTTGATTCTTGCTAACGGGGGTGTAATTGGCACAACAATTTAAAAAACACTACACATATTATCTACCAAAGCTAAATACACACATATATCCTATGACATTGAAATCTAATTCCTAGGTATATACTCGACAAAAATGCATGAATTTGTGCACCAAAAGACATGCTTTCTTAGGCAGCATTATTCATAGTAGCCAAAAACTAGAAGCAACCCAAATATATATCAAAAGTAAAAAATCTGTGGCCTATTCTGGAAAACTATAAAGCAATGGTAAGGAATAAACGATATGGCAACAACCTGAATCTCGCAAACATAATGAAAGAAGCCAGACATATTGCATGACTTCATATACGTTAAATTTAAAAGCAGGAAAAAATTACTGTGTGGTGTTAGAAGTTAAGATAGACAGCAGAGAGGAAATATTGAATAGGAGAACATATGATCAGGTGTTCAGTAATATTCTATTTTTTTATGGGGATGGTGGTTACACAAGTGCATTCACTCTGTGACAATTCGTTATCATCTGTGCACTTTTCTCATGTATGTTACACTTCAAGTTCAGGTAAGAGGAAAATGTTAAATGCTGGTCTGAACCATGGTGTGGCAAGTACCTGCTTTGTGGTGGATTCCCTGTTGCTATGACAGGGCTTGAAGAAAGACATTCCCTGAAAGAATAAATAAAATAAATGGCCTGAAAGAAAATGAGAAGGCCCAGGAAACATTTAGGAAAACGAAATGAAAGAAACCTACAAACTTTCCCCCAAAGCCACTTCTACGGCCCCTCCCCAAGAAAATCTCTAAAATTATATTTTAAATAATTTGGCTCCTTTCACATGCCCCCGGGGTGTTTTGCTGACAGAACAAAGGACAGGTAAGACCCAAAACTTCACAACTGGACAAACACACCCACACCTCACTTAGCCTAAACTTGCTTCTTAAAGACACTACAGAGTAGGACACTATCCAAAAGGGGGGGAGGGGATAATCATCTAAAAACAAACCATATTTTAGTGGCAATCCTCATGAAGAAATAAAGAGAATAAAAATGACTTGGAAATACTCTAAATTCAACAGAATGCTATGCACTTGTCCTCAAGAGTCTTCTAAAACCCAAAAAGCTGTTCAGGAAACTATAATAGTTAGGGATATTAAAAAGCCTGCATGTGAGGAACAGCGTATTTAGGGACCATATCTATCAGTTGGTTCAGGCTGTTTTACCAAAATACCACACACTGGGTAGCTTATAAACAACAGAAATTTATGGCTCACAGCTCTCCAGGGTGGGAAGTCCAAGAGTAAGGCACCAGCATGGTCATGTTTGGGTGAGGGCCTGCTTCCTGGTTCATAGGTTGGCGCCTTCCTACTGTTGTCTTCACATGGTGGAAGGAACATAGGAGCTCTCTGAGGCCTCTTTTACAAAGGCACTAATTCCATTCAGGGGGCTGCACCCTCATGACCTAAGCACCTCCCAAAGGCCCCACATCCTAATACCATCACCTCTTGGGGTTAGGATTTCAACATACGAATTTGGGGAGGACACAAATATTCAGACCACAGCAGTATCTCTGAAGCTCAACTTTAGAACTTCCTAGAGATTCTAAAGATAATTTCTTTAGCCATCACCATATATGAATTAGACATCTTTATTAAAAAATAAAAGCTTACAAATTAAGGAGGCCAAGATATTATTATGGACTGAATGTTTGTGCCCCTGCAAATTAACATGCTGAAGTCTTAACCCCTGGTGTGGCTATATTTGGAGATGGGGCCTCTACGGAAGCAATTAAGGTAAAACGGGGTCCTAAGGGTAAAGCCCTGATCTAACAGGATTAATGTCCTTATAAAAAGAGACATCAGAGAACTTGCTCTTTCCCCATACTCATGCAAAGATGAGCCAGTGTGAGCACAAGGCAACAAGGCAGCTATCTGCAACCCAAGGAGAGCGTTCTCACCAGAAACCAACCCTACTGACACCTTAATCTCAGACCTCCCATCTCCAAAACAGTGAGAAAATAAACTTCTGTTGTTTGCAGTCTGCAGTACTTTGTTATGGTGGCCCAAGCAGAATAGTACAGATTTAATAGTTTTCGAGAATGTGTATTTCATCTTTTATGTATGGAAGAAAATAAAGTACAAGATTTTATTAAGAAGGATTTATACAACAAACAGTTCCTGAGCTCCTTCTATATGCCAGGTTCCAGATGCTGCTCTCTTGAAACCAGTATTTTAGTAGCAGGATCTTGCTGCCGAGATTCCAAGCCAGAAATAAATGTCAATGAGGAGAGTGTTGAAAATGCAATTTGACTTAACCAAGGGCCTGGTGCAGAGATGACGTTGCCAGCAGTGGGAGAATCTAGCCGTGTTTGGGCAGGGAACCTGGTCAGGACAACATGGACATGGACCCTGTGGTCTCGTCCAGAGATGTCCAGGTTGTGCCACAGGTGAGAGAGTGGTTGGGCATGAAAACAGAAAAAATCAAGAGAAAAAAATGGACTTGTGAACTGGTAAGATGCTTGACTTAATCCAGGTGAATCATCATTTTTAGAAATCCATGACGTTGTACACAGGAAAACCACCAGACAAGCAGAAACTGCTAAATAGTAATGTATATTTGTGAAAATAAGAGTTGAACTCACGAGTATTTGGGGCTTTTTCCTTCATGTGGAGCCTGTTTTGGGAAATGTATGCTTTTTATATCTACCTGTCATGATGGAACAAAATTCTAGAATGGGGTAAAGTGTAACACTGCTGGCCCAACTTCTTCTGCAAAGGCCTACATAGGGGCAGGCTGGGGGTGGCAATCTTTTGGCGCCACACATGCCTTAGCACTGTCTGTGATGGAACTTCATAAAATACTGGCATACCAACAGGTCAACTGTCTGCATCAGGAATGGGGAGGGACAATGCAGATGACATGGAGGACAAAGCCTCCTCAGTGAACCAACCCATCCCTGGCAGTCAACTGATTTCTTTTTTTTTTTCTTTTTTTTTTATTCTTATGTTAATCCCCATACATTACATCATTAATTTTAGATGAAGTGTTCCATGATTCATTGTTTGTGCATAACACCCAGTGTTCCATGCAGAATGTGCCCTCCTCAATACCCACCACCAGGCTAACACATCCTCCCACGCCCCTCCCCTCTAGAACCCTGTTTGTTTTTCAGAGTCCATCGTCTCT
>NW_027761202.1:0-298 GCF_054177405.1 Leptonychotes weddellii
AAATCAACATGCTGCTTTTTAGATATTCTGTTTAAAGGACAGTGTTTCAATTCTGAGTAACCTATATACCAAGATAGAGAGCCTCAGCCAGTAGACCATAATATGCATTATATTTCAGGTTTTTATCAGATAGGTCTCCAGGCTGAGCTGCCATGGTCATGACCCGCCTACTTCCCAAGCCAACATGGTTGGATGGTATCGGTCCAGTGTTACCCCCTTTCTATTCAATCTCTGCACTACAGCCTGAGTGATTTAAAATGTAATCTATTCATATCTCTCCCCATTGAAAAATGCTTCA
>NW_027761203.1:0-298 GCF_054177405.1 Leptonychotes weddellii
TCCCTGCTCGGCGGGGAGTCTGCTTCTCCCTCTGACCCTCCCCCCTCTCATGTGCTCTCTCATTCTCTTTCAAATAAATAAATCTTTAAAAAAAAAAACAAAAAAAAAAACATGTGAAATACTACTGGACCACTTTCTTACACCATACACAAAAATAAATTCAAAATGGATGAAAGACCTAAATGTGAGACAAGAAACCATCAAAATCCTAGAGAAGAACACAGGCAGCGACCTCTCTGACATTGGCCGTAGCAACTTCTTACTAGACATGTCTCCGGAGGCAAGGGAAACAAAAGCA
>NW_027761204.1:0-298 GCF_054177405.1 Leptonychotes weddellii
AGTGAAGGACACCTGGCTGGCTCAGTCCATAGAGCATGCAACTCTTGATCTCTGAGTGTGAGTTCAAGCCCCATGTTGGGTGTAGAGATTACTTAACATACATACATACATACATACATACATACCTTTAAAAAAATAAAGTCTTTCAGTGATACCCCAGTGTCCTTAAATTCCAATTCTCTGCATTCCACACCAGATATTCCATGATATGGTTTCTTCTTTCACCTCTCATTTGCTTGTGTACTTTCTATTTTACATATATACATATATATTACACATAATATATATAATATAATAT
>NW_027761205.1:0-298 GCF_054177405.1 Leptonychotes weddellii
ACCCGGGCAGTGCCCCTCCTCCAGGAAGCCTTCCTGAGTGCTCTAGCCCATTCGAACCCCTTTCGCCTCTGACCTCCTGTTTGTACTGAGTCCACGGTCCTCATCAGATTCATCTACAGCCTCCTCGTGACCTCTGGGCTTCTTAGTGAACTTCCCAGGAGTTGACGCCTTCCTTGCCTTCCCAGCTAATCTGTGAGACCGTGTCTGCCCACCTGCAGCCTGGCCCAACCCCGGGGCCAGGTGTGTGGAGGTGCTCAGAAGCGGTGCCCTGGTTGCTGCTGGAGCCCCTTTCCCTCAG
>NW_027761206.1:0-298 GCF_054177405.1 Leptonychotes weddellii
ACACCCATGGCACCATCCATCTTCATGATCTAGAAAATGAACGTATATCCATCTCCCCCAAAGATATTTCTTGCTCCTTTATAAACTTTTCTGGTCACCTCTCTTTGCCATCCTCATCAACTGACCACCGCTGATCTACTTTCTGCCACTGTAGATTGGTTTGTGTTGCATATAGAATTTTACATAGAGTCACAAAGAATATATTATTTTTTGCCTGATTTCTTTTATGCAGCATGATTATTTTGTGATTCATCTATCTTCACAGTTATCTATAACACATTTATTTTTATTGTTGAGT
>NW_027761207.1:0-298 GCF_054177405.1 Leptonychotes weddellii
AAATTCTTAAAAGAAAAATTTTAAACCCTTAGACATCAGTCTTAGGAATACTTTTTTGGATCTATCTCCTCTGGCAAGGATGACAATAGCAAAAATACGTAATTGTGACTATACTTTATTTTACATTTTTTTATTATGTTAAATAAACATATATTACATCATTAGTTTTTGATGTAGTGTTCCATGATTCATTGTTTACACATACCAGTGCTCCATTCAGTACGTGCCCTCTTTAATACCCATCACCAGGCTAACCCATCCCCCACCCCCTCCCCTCTACAACCCTCAGTTTGTTTCT
>NW_027761208.1:0-298 GCF_054177405.1 Leptonychotes weddellii
AACAGTTCTAAAATGGAAGTTCAAGTGATATAGGACCATCTTAAGAAACAAGAAAAGTATCAAACCATCTAACCTTACACCTAAATGAACTAGAAAAAGAAGAACAACAAAAAAAGACCAAAGTTAGTACAAGGCAGAAAATAATAAAGATTGGAGTGAAAATAATGAAATAGAAACTAAAAAAGAAAAACAACAGAAAGATCAATGAAATGAAGAGCTGGTTATTTGAAAATACAAACAAACTTGATAAACTTTTAGCTAGACTAATCAAGAAAAAGAGAGCCCAAATAAATAAAAT
>NW_027761209.1:0-298 GCF_054177405.1 Leptonychotes weddellii
AGATTATGGCTACACTAGAACTGGGCTGGGCCATACTTTAATTCTTCTGTAGGCAGGAGTCAGGAAAAATTATGTGGTTGCCATATACAATCTGTGTCAACTGGAGAAGTCATTTACTCTACCTGAAACTCATGTTATTTGCTTTTAAAATGGGAGAATAATATCTACTTGTGTGTGCATGTGTGTGTGTGTGTGTGTGAGAGAGAGAGAGGTTAAAAACAACTACTGAAAACATTTTGTTAACTACGTAAGGCAGCCTTACAGTTCTTTGCACACCATAGGCACTTGTTAAGTTGAT
>NW_027761210.1:0-298 GCF_054177405.1 Leptonychotes weddellii
GGCTTCTCTGGGAGTCTTGACTTTTGTTCTGGAGGGCGATTCTGGAAGGACATGGCCTCTGTCCTGGACCATTTGCTTTCCTCACTGTTATTGTCATGATGCCGTCATCATCAACATCACGGGCCCCATCATTACTGTTGTCACTTCATCCTCTGTGTTGGCATCATCACCATCACAGCCGTCACGGAATTGGCGTTCAGTGGGGCCCAGGCACTGCTCTAAGTGCTTTCAACGTATTATCCCTTTGTCATCATCACTGGTCCATAAGGTAGTGTCGTTGCCATCCCCATTTGAATGA
>NW_027761211.1:0-298 GCF_054177405.1 Leptonychotes weddellii
CAACTACAAAATAATTTTAAAATCTAAACAACGATTAGGCAAAATGGAAGGACAAATTAAAGACTTAATGAACAAACACAAAAACCAAACTACTCTTTTTAGAGCTTTAGCCAAGATCCTACTGTACACATTTCACAAAATCTATGCATACCATAAAAGTGCGCTGAGAAAACTTATTACAACGCTCAATATGCAAAAACTGAGTGGTTCTGAAAAGAGCCTTTGGGTTGCGGTCGGCTGCAGGCGGGCTCACTTGGCGCTGGTGTACTTGGTGACGGCCTTGGTGCCCTCGGACACG
>NW_027761212.1:0-4085 GCF_054177405.1 Leptonychotes weddellii
TCCCCTAGCGCTGGAGTTCTGCCGTTCTCATTGATCGGTAAACTTGGTCTTGGCTGGCTGTTCTCACTGATCTTCTGGGGAGGCGCCTGTTGCCGTGGTTTCCAAATGTCTTTGCCAGAGGCGGAATTGCCCCGCCCTTGCCCGATCCGGGCTAAGTAATCTGCTCGGATTTGCTCTCGGGAGATTTTGTTCCCTGCAAGCTTTCCCTACAGCTTTGGAGGCGGAGAGTGAAAATGGCAGCCTCCCAATCTCTGCCCCGGAGGAGCTGAGAACTCGGGGCCCTGCTCCTCAGTGAGCCCCCAGAGAAAAGCAGTCAGTCACTCCCATCTCCCTGGTTTCCAGCCGCACTCCGTCCTCACTCGGCCAGTGACCGCGCATTTCTATCTCTGGCGCTCGACCCCTTATGGAGTCTCCAAACCCAGCAGATCCCTGTGGTGTGCTCTCGCGCCTCTCCTCCCAGGGGAGGAAGGTGAGTCTCCCCGGATCTGCCGCTTCTTGGGTCCCTGCTGGAGGAGCAGTGGCCCGACTGTGCCGCGGACCACGGTTTATGGCAACCCCGAGCTGAGAGCCCACGCCTGGGTTCCGCCTCTGCATCCGGCTTCCCTGCTCCGATACCTGGGAGCTCTGCCACACTCAGGCACCCCTGGTCTTTCTGTGACTCTGAGGGTCCTGAGACCACACTGTCCCACGAGGGTTCCACCCCCAGCTTAGCCACCGGAGTGACGTCCCTCAGCGGAGCAGACTTTTAAAAGTTCCGATTTTGTGCTCCACGGCTCTATCACTTGCCAGAAGTGGCCGACGGAGGCCCCTCCCCCGCCGTCTATCCTCCTGAATATCGCCTCGGATTCACTTCTCCGTACGTCTTACCTTCCAGAAAGTGGTCGCTTTTCTGTTCAGAGAGTTGTTGCTATTCTTTTCTTCGATCTCCTGTTGAGTTTGTAGGTGTTCAGAATGGCTTGATCCCTATCCAGCTGAATTCCTGAGAGGAGACAAAATCCAGGTCTCCTACTCCTCCGCCATCTTGCTCCACCCCCTGATTTGTACTTTCCTAATGCTGAGTGATGTTGAACATTTTTTCATGTGTCTGTTAGCCTATGTATGTCTTCTTTGGAGAAATATCTTTTGTCCATTTCTTGACTGGATTTTTTTTTTGGTTTTTGGCTGTTGAATTTGATAAGTTCTTTATAGATTTTAGATACTAGCCCTTTATCTGATATGTTGTTTGTGAATATCTGCTCCCAGTCTGTTGGTTGTTTTTTAGTTTTGTCGATTATTACCTGTGATGTGCATTTTTTTTTATCCAGAAGAAGTCCCAGTAGTTCATCTTTTCTTTTGTTTCCCTTGTCTTTGGTGACGTGTCTAACAAGAAGTTGCTGCAGCTGAGATCAAAGAGGTTCCTGCATGTGTTCTCCTGTAGGATTTTGATGGAGTCCTGTCTCACATTTAGGCTTTTCATCCATTTTGAATTTATTTATGTGTATGATGTAAGAATGTAGTCCAGTTTCATTCTTCTCTATGTTGCTGTCCAATTTTCCCAACACCAATTGGATATTCTTTCCTGCTCTGTCAGATATTAGGTGACCATAGAGTTGAGAGTCTGTTCTATGTTCTCTATTCTGTACACTGATGTATGTGTCTGTCTTTATTCTCGTGCCATAGTGTCTTGATGACTGCAAACTTGTAATAGAGCTTGAAGTCCGGAATTCTGGTACTTCCAACTTTGGTTTTCTTTTTCAACATCACTTTGGCTGTTTGGTGTCTTTTGTGTTTCCCAAAAATATGGCTGTGTCTCTCTTTGTCAAATCTTTTTAAAGATTTTATTTATTTGTCAGAGAGAGAGCACAGGCAGGGGAAAGAGCAGAGGCAGAAGCAGGCTCCCCACTGAGCAAGGAGCCCGATGTGAGACGCAATCCCAGGACCCCGGGACCATGACCTGAGTCAAAGGCATGTGCTTAACCAACAGAGCCACCCAAGTGTCCCTGGATGTCTTTTATTTATTTTTGTTTTCTGATTGCTGAGGCTAGGACTTCTGATAATATGTTGAACAAAAATGGTGAGAGTGGACATTCCTGCCCTATTCCTGACCATTGAGGATGATATTCATTGTGGGTCTTTTGCAAATGGCCTTTATGATGTTGAGGTATGTTTCATCAATCCCTAAATCGTGGAAGACTTTTTATCAAGAAGGAAGGATTCTATATTTTGTCAAAACCTTTTTCTGCATCTTTTGAGAGGATCATATGGTTCTTATCCTTTCTTTATTAATGTGGTGTATCAAGTTGATTGATTTGTGCATGTTGAACCACCCCTGTAGCCCAGGAATAAATCCTACTTATCATGGATAATCCTTTTAATGTACTGTTGGATCTGATTATCTAGTATCTTAGTGAGAATTTTTGCATCCATGTTCATCAGGGATGTTGGTCTGTAATTTTCTTTTTTAGTGGGGTCTTTGTCTGACTTTGGAATCAAGGTGATGCTGGCCGTATAGAATGCATTTGGAAGTTTTCCTTCTATTTCTATTTTTTTTTGAACAGTATCAGAAGAATAGACATTAATTCTTTTCTAAATGTTTGGTAGAATTCTTCTGGGAGGCCATCCAGCCCTGGACTATTTGTTGGGAGCTTTTGGTTACTGATTCAATTTCTTACCTGGTTATAGGTCACTTCAGATTTTCTATTTCTTTCTGTTTCAATTTTGGTAGTCTATATGTTTCTAGGAATTTATCCATTTCTTCCAGATTGCTAATTTGTTGGCATATAATTGCTCATATGTTCTTTTTTAAAAATTTTATTATGTTATGTTAATCACCATACAATACATCATTAATTTTTGATGTAGAGATCCATGATTCATTGTTTTCATAGAACACCCAGTGCTCCATGCAGTACATGCCCTCCTTAATACCCACCACAGGCTAACCAATCCCCCCAACCCCTTTAAAACCCTCAATTTGTTTCTCAAAGTCCATAATCTCTCATGGTTTGTCTCCAAACCTTTCCTTCTCCTAATGTCCTCCATGCTATTCCTTATCTTCCACAAATAAGTGAAAACATATGGTAATTGTCTTTCTTGGCTTGACTTATTTCACTTAGCATGATCTCCTCCAGGCCCATCCATGTTGATGTAAAAGTTGGGAATTCATCCTTTCTGATTGCTGAGTAATATTCCATTGTATATATGGACCACATCTTCTTTATCCATTCATCTGTTGAAGGACATCTCAGCTCTTTCCACAGTTTGGCTATTGCAGACGTTGCTGCTATGAACATTGGGGTGCATATGGCCCTTCTTTTCACTACATCTGTGTCTTTGGGGTAAATACCCAGTGTGCAATTACTGGGTCATAGGGTAGGTCTATTTTTAAGTTTTTGAGGAACCACCACACTGTTTTCCAAAGTGGCTGGACCAACCTGTATTCCCACCAACAGTGTAAGAGGGTTCCCCTTTCTCCACAACCTCTCCAACATTTGTTGTTTCTTGCCTTGTCAATTTTTCCCATTCTAACTGATTTAAGGTGATATCTCAATGTGGTTTTGATTTGAATTTCCCTGATGGCTAATCATGATCAACAGTTTTTCATGTGTCTGTTAGCCATTTGTATGTCTTCCTTTAAAAATTGTTCATGTCTTCTGCCCATTTTTTGACTGGATTCTTTGTTTTTTGGGTGTTGAGTTTGAGAAGTTCTTTATAGATCTTGGATATCAGCCCTTTGTCTGGAGTGTCATTTGCAAATATCTTCTCCCATTCTGTGGGTTGCCTCTTTGTTTTGTTGACTGTTTCCTTTGCTATGCAGAAGCTTTTTATCTTGATGAAGTCCCAAAAGTTCATTTTTGCTTTTGTTTCACTAGCTTTTGGAGATGTTTCTTGAAAGAAGTTGCTGTGGCCGATGTCGAACAGGTTACTGCCTATGTTCTCCTCTAGGATTTTGATGGATTCCTGTCTCACATTGACGTCTTTCATCCATTTTGAGTTTATCTTTGTGTATGGTGTTAGAGAATGATTGAGTTTCATTCCTCTGTATATAGCTGTCCAATTTTCCCAGCACCATTTATTGAAGAGACTGTTTTTCCATGGCATATTTT
>NW_027761213.1:0-298 GCF_054177405.1 Leptonychotes weddellii
AAACCTCTCCTTAGAAAAACCTCAAAATATTAAGAGAAATTAAGAAAGATATAAATAAACAAAAGAGAAAAAAAATGAGTTCACATTCTGCCTATGACTCTATTCATGTGACTTTACACAAATTATTAAACCAAGCTTCCTCAGCTATAAGAGATTAAAAATATCAACTTGCTCTAATTGTTATATTAATTAGCAAAAATACATTTAAGCAGTACAATCCATTCGCATTCAATCACTATTTCTATTTTGGCTTATTTTCTATGGCAGTTGAGCAGAAATAAATTGTCTTCCTCTTACA
>NW_027761214.1:0-298 GCF_054177405.1 Leptonychotes weddellii
ATGTCTAAACAAATCAGACTGAATTCCGCCCCAGGAAACCAGGTACGCAGTTCCGTACGTGCTTGAGCCCTGCACGCGCTGTTGCCTCTGCCTGAACCCCCTTTCCTGCCATCTGCGTGACTTGCCACTCAGACGCCACCCTCCGTGCAAGGCAGCACCCACCGACACCCCTTGTCCACCTGGCCCTCGCCCTTCCCCATGGCACCGATCCCCATCTGACTCAAATACAGGTTTTCCTCGCTCGTTTTTCACCTGTCTCTCCCACTGGAGTGTCCCTCCTGTTCACTGCCCAGAACAC
>NW_027761215.1:0-298 GCF_054177405.1 Leptonychotes weddellii
AGCCAAAGGAATGTTAAAAAAGAAAACCAAAGCTGGGCACATCACAGTTCCTGACTTCAAGCTCTATTGCAAAGCTGTTATCATCAAGACAGTATGGTTCTGTCACAAAAACAGACAATGGACACATAGATTAATGGAACAAAATAGAGAACCCGAAATAGATCCTCAATTCTATGGTCAACTAATCTTCAACAAAGCAAGAAAGAATATGCAATGGAAAAAGGACAATGTCTTCAACAAATGGTGTTGGGAACATTGGACAGCCACATGCAGAAGAATGAAACAACCATTTCCTTGC
>NW_027761216.1:0-298 GCF_054177405.1 Leptonychotes weddellii
CATATTGTCACTGGATTCGGCGTCTCTGGATTCAGTCACTGTCAATGTCAATGCCATTTATTGCAGAAATGGAAAAATTCATCCTAAATGTGTGTGGAATCTCGAGGGAATGCAGATAGCCAAAAACAATTTTGAAAAAGAACAAAGCTGGACGACTCACACTTCCCGGTTTCAATCCATATTACAAAACAGTGTTAGTCAAAACAGTGTGGTGTTGATTAGGGACAAATAGACAGTGTTGAACTAGAACAGAGAGACCAGAGATAAGCGCTTGTATCCATGGCCAAGTGAGCTTCAG
>NW_027761217.1:0-298 GCF_054177405.1 Leptonychotes weddellii
AAGGAATAAGGAATGTTCCATACCGTATCCGTGTGCGGTTGTCCAGAAAACGTAACGAGGATGAAGATTCACCAAACAAGCTCTACACACTGGTTACCTATGTACCTGTCACCACTTTCAAAAATCTGCAGACAGTTAATGTGGATGAGAACTAACCGCTGATTGTCAAATAAAGGTATAAAACTGAAAAAAAAAAAAAGAGCTCTTACTATTGACCAGCTACTAGGATATGGAAATAGTTTTGCTCAACTGAAGCTCACATTAATAATTACATCCATGTTATTACAAAGATACACTG
>NW_027761218.1:0-298 GCF_054177405.1 Leptonychotes weddellii
AAGAGTAAGAAAAATAGGAAGCACAAAATAAAAGGATGTAAAAAATGATACCAAATATCTGAAACATGAAGGAGAGAGGAGTAAAGAATGAGTTCAAAAAGGGCGCCTGGGTGGCTCAGTTGGTTAAGCGACTGCCTTCGGCTCAGGTCATGATCCTGGAGTCCCGGGATCGAGTCCCGCATCGGGCTCCCTGCTCGGCGGGGAGTCTGCTTCTCCCTCTCCTGCTCCCCACTCTTGTGCTCTTTCTCTCTCTCACTCTCTCTCAAATAAATAAATAAAATCTTTAAAAAAAAAAAAA
>NW_027761219.1:0-298 GCF_054177405.1 Leptonychotes weddellii
GCGCCTGGGTGGCTCAGTTGGTTGAGCGACTGCCTTCGGCTCAGGTCATGATCCTGGAGCCCCGGGATCGAGTCCCGCATCGGGCTCCCTGCTCAGCGAGGAGTCTGCTTCTCCCTCTGACCCTCCCCCCTCTCATGTGCTCTCTCTGTCTCATTCTATCTCTCTCAAATAAATAAATAAAATCTTTAAAAAAAAAAAAAAGGGAAATTAGTTGAATGAAAATAAAAATACAACCTATCAAAATGTGTAGAATGCTGCTGAAGACAGGAAGATGTCTAATGTAGTGTTGTGGAAGTCA
>NW_027761220.1:0-298 GCF_054177405.1 Leptonychotes weddellii
AAAAAGAAGAAGAAGAAGGTAGCGGGAGGGGAGGAATGAAGCGGGGGAAATCGGAGGGGTGGACGAACCATGAGAGAAGATGGACTCTGAGAAACAAACAGGGTTCTAGAGGGGAGGGGGGTGGGAGGATGGGTTGGCCTGGTGGTGGGTATTGAGGAGGGCACGTTCTGCATGGAGCACTGGGTGTTGTGCACGAACAATGAATCATGGAACACTTCATCTAGAACTAATGATGTAATGTATGGGGATTAACATAAGAATAAAAAATAAATAAATAAATAAATAAAAATAAGATTCA
>NW_027761221.1:0-298 GCF_054177405.1 Leptonychotes weddellii
ATTGACTAATGATATAGAAAAATGCTCATGATAGGATACCAAGTGGTAGAGAGAAGGTTGATTATAAAACCACTATGAGCATTGTGGCGTTAATCTTTCTTTTTTTTTTTTTTTAATTTTATTTATTTATTTGAGAGAGAGAATGAGAGAGAGAGAGCATGAGAGGGGGGAGGGTCAGAGGGAGAAGCAGACTCCCCGCTGAGCAGGGAGCCCGATGCGGGACCCGATCCCGGGACTCCAGGATCATGACCCGAGCCGAAAGCAGTCGCTCAACCAACTGAGCCACCCAGGCGCCCCG
>NW_027761222.1:0-298 GCF_054177405.1 Leptonychotes weddellii
AGATCTTTATACACAAACCCCCACAGACACTGTTGTATGGGGTTAATACGCTTCTGTTGCTGCCACAAGGAGACATAACGCTAGTCAGCTAGTTTATTCTCCCTTGAGCTGGCCAGGCACTCTGGTGTCCCATGGTTTCTCATACATGTGCAGCTCTCAGTGGGGGCAGTGTGTGTGTGTGTGTGTGTGTGTGTGTGTGTGTGTGCTGAGCCTCCCCTGAAATCTGTGTGTATGCTGAGCCTCCCCTGCAATCTGTGTATGTGTGTGCTGAGCCTCCCCTGCAATCTGTGTGTGTGTG
>NW_027761223.1:0-4084 GCF_054177405.1 Leptonychotes weddellii
AACAATGAATCATGGAACACTTCATCTAAAACTAATGATGTAATGTATGGGGATTAACATAAGAATAAAAAAAAAAAGGCTCTTTCCACTGGGTGTTATACAGAAACTGATAAATTATTAAACATACCTGAAACTAATGAATACAATAAAAAGGATCTTTGGTCGCTTACTGGGCTTCCGTTAAAAGCATACACGTTTTTCGAAAAAAGAAATAGCAGTCTCCTAATAGGAAGGATTTTGGCGGAGTAGGAGTTCGGAGGCCACGATCTGTGCTCCCGCTGTTTTGATTTTTCCAACAGAAACGCAGGATGCCCATAAAAAGCTGCTTCAACTTAACACTGCTTGAGGGGATTGTGGCCAGAAGCTCCTGGCGCCCAGTGAGGCCAGGGAAGGACGCCACCACCAAGGCCGCACAACACCCAGGGGCTCACTACCAGCGCGCCCAGCGGATCCCGACCTCACCCATTAAGGGGCGGGGCGGGGGCGGTGCTGCTGGGGAGGGTGGCCTGAGGACTTCCTGGAGGTGACGCGCGCCCTCACCCCATCGGGCCCCCGCCTTTATAAAGCCAAGGCCGCGCTCCCTCGCCCGCTGCTGGCTCGGTGGAGACTGAGCCGAGAGGCCTTTGCGGGATACACGCCTTTAAAGGAACTCAGCTTCAGGCCAGGTCTTGCGCCCCGTCGCGCACTCCAGTGCCCCAGGACCCCCGCGGAGCAGCACATCACAATCAGACCGGGTGGCACGCTCCTTTCTGAGCACAGAGGTGGCTCTGAAAAGAGCCTTTGGGTTCCGGGGCGCCCGGGGCGCCTCACTTGGAGCTGGTGTACTTGGTGACCGCCTTGGTGCCCTCGGACACGGCGTGCTTGGCCAGCTCCCCGGGCAGCAGCAGGCGCACGGCCGTCTGCACCTCGCGGGACGTGATGGTCGAGCGCTTGTTGTAATGCGCCAGGCGAGACGCCTCGCTGGCGATGCGCTCGAAGATGTCGTTGACGAACGAGTTCATGATGCCCATGGCCTTGGACGAGATGCCCGTGTCGGGGTGCACCTGCTTCAGCACCTTGTACACGTAGATGGAGTAGCTCTCCTTGCGGCTGCGCTTGCGCTTCTTGCCGTCCTTCTTCTGCGCCTTGGTGACGGCCTTCTTGGAGCCCTTCTTGGGCGCGGGCGCCGAGCGGGAGGGCTCCGGCATGGCTAGCGGGGCGGCGGCGGGGCGGCGCCCAGATGCGCGGGGGCCGCGCCGGCAGCGCTATTTATCGTCTCCATATTCAAATGAAGGCTCCAAATCGCTGGAATCCGATTGGACGGCCGGCTGCGCCGCCGGGACCGCTAGGAATTTATGTAAATAGCAGACGCCGGCTCTTCTTTCCTATTGGGCGGCAATCCGGCCAATCCGAAGACGCGTGTGCCGCGCGCGGGGAGTCAGGTTGAGCATCTTCGTTCCAGCCGGGAGAGAGCTCTTTGTCTAGTCGTAGGTTCTGGATGGGACAAAATAGGAACAGGAATACGGACACTAAAATACGGAAATAAAAACCGGTTTAACCCCGCGTCTCCATCTTCTCCGGCCAAGGGCAAACACATTTCTGAGGCCAAAGGCTGGGGCGGAGAAGCTGATACTTATTGAGCAGAGGGAATGGGGAATAACTTAACTATTTCCCATCAGCCTCCCCCCCGCAAAGAGGCCAGTTTAAGAGTTCATGAGCAAATGCAAAGGACTCTTTAGGAAACACCGAAAATACGTTAAGGTACTTATACTGGAAGTGTAGCTACAGGGCAGGCGTTCAAATGGAGGGAGGAAATGAATCGGTTTCAAGGGAAACAGTCCTCCTTCCAATTGTTTATTTCAACGCTGACAACTCCCCTTTGAAGTGACAGGTACATGCTAAGTGCTGCATACACAGGATCTCATCTAGTCCGCTAAAACGTCCGACGGTTAGGGGCACCTGCCTGGCGCAGTGGGTTGCGCTGGACTCTTGGTTTAGGCTCAGGTGGGGATCTGGGGTCGTGATTTGGGTCGTGATCTCTGGGTGGTGGGATTGAGCCCTGCAACAGTCTCGGTGTCAGTGGGGAGTCTGCTTGAAAATTCTCTCCCTCTGCCCCCCCACACGTGGGGGCCTGCTCTCGCTCTCAAATAAATAAAACTTAAAAAAAAAAATCCTGCAGGTAAGTGCTATTCTCTAACTAGGCATCAGAACACAGGCTTATAGACCTGTTAAATGATAAGCTGAGGCCTATTAAAAATGTTAAGAATTTATCTGAGCAAAAATTGATTGGAATCAGGCAGCACCCAATTTAACAGATAGAAAGGAGTTCCAAGGAGCTGTACAAAATGAAAACCGTGTATAGGCAGAACTGAATGTGAACAAGAAGTCACGCAAAGCAAAGAAAGCAATATTGCGGGGCACCTGGGTGGCTCAGTCGTTAAGCGTCTGCCTTTGGCTCAGGTCATGATCCCAGGGTCCTGGGATCGAGCCCCACCTCGGGCTCCCTGCTCTGCGGGAAGCCTGCTTCTCCCTCTCCCATTCCCCTACTTGTGTTCCCTCTCTCTCTGTGTCTCTCTCTCTGTCAAATAAATAAATAAAATCTTAAAAAAAAAAAGAAAAAAGAAAGCAATATTGCAAGGTCCCTTTCCTTTTCCAGGATGGCAGGGGGCTATCAGACCAATTACCTCACTAGAGCTGATCAGGGAATTCCTGACTGACACCCTTCTGGGAGAGCTAACACTTTCAATAAATTAAGTCTTGGTTAGCTGACCAGAAGCTTAGCATAAGGCACTCCGTTTTGGACCTTTTGTCCTGTTTTTATCAGAAGTTACCAGATTAATTCTTATAAACATGAGTTAAGTTTCCCTATATGTTAAATGCCAAGAGGGAAAGAAAAGATGTTCAGAATTCACATTTCTCACTTACTTCAGCATCACCTGGGAAGCTCGTTAGAAATGCAGAATCTTGGGCTCCATCTCAAAGGTATTGACTCAGAATCTGTATTTCAAACAGCTCTATTCAGGGGGTCACTTTTCTGGCCACTTTTCTGGCCACCAGGGCATTCTCCAAGCAGGCCAGGAAACTTAACAGTGCCCCAAGACGAAATGGCTCACAGCTTCAGAGCAGTTAACAAGATACCCTTCAAGATACCAACACAAATGCCCTCCATATACAAATATATCCTCTGAGGTCCATGGGCCTCTTGACGTTTGGGTGCCCTGAGCTGCTTTGGACATACTCATCATTAAACCATTTTATCTGTTTACCTTAAAAATATGTAGTTGATTTAACAAACATTTCTATGGAGCTCATTAGGAGATAGGTAACCATTTATTAAATACCTAATTCAATGTGGTGCCCATAACAGCCTTTCCAGGAGTGCACTATTATCAACCCCATCTTACAGATGGGTAGCAGAAGACTGGAGAAAATATGTCCCAAGTTAAGCAGCCCGGGAGGCAGGAGCTGACTCTGGAAATCAGGTTGACTGGTGCCAGGCACCAAGCTAATGCAACCTAGAACTGGAAAATTTTGGGGTAGTGACCTTTATTTCATTTTGAAGAAGGAAGGAACACCACTTGTGATGTGGTGTGTAGAAGAAAAATATTAAAACACAGATGCATTGCTCTGTATTTAAGTTTCTGGCAAAAAAAAAAAGTCAGAAATTATATAATTTCTCCTGCCGTAGAAAGATGATATTATCGATGAAATCGCACCGACTTCCACAATCGCGGATTCCATTAGGAAGATAAAGTCTTTGAATACAAAGCACTTAAGAAAATAGAAAAAGAGCTTGTTTCTGGATCATCTATCCAAACCACTTTTGCAGACATCGTTATTGTGTTCTCCGGGAGATGTAATGGGTAATGCATAGAGATGGTTCGTCTAGGCTCCCAGCACCACTGGAAGAGGTCTGAGGCTTGATCTCGCACAGGAGGTGAACTCCAAGCAAGAATGGCTCTTAATCACAGGAAACAAACTGAGTGTTGTTGGAGTGGGGGGTGGGGTGGGAGGGATGGGGTGACTGGGTGATAGACACTGGGGAGGGTATGTACTCTGGTAAGCGCTGTGAATTGTGCAAGACTGTTGAATCTCAGATCTGTAC
>NW_027761224.1:0-298 GCF_054177405.1 Leptonychotes weddellii
GTAAAAGATCTTCCCCAACTGATCAGAGTGCTGGGTGTGCTTTGGTCAATGAGAACTCGGGCACGTCACCGTCCTCTCTGCCCTGCCCCCTCCAAGGGACCCTGTACCCCCAGGTGACTCTGGGTGCCCGGGGCTGGCCGGGTCTGCCCTGCCCCCTCCAAGCAGAGGTGCTTCTATGGAGGCAGATGCAGGTAGGGGCGGGAGGCCTTCTGGGCTGTCCCCAGAGAACTGTGGCTTCCTGGTGGCCCTGATGGTGTGTCTAAGGGCAGTGCCCTGGAGCTCCCTCTCCTCTCCCTCA
>NW_027761225.1:0-298 GCF_054177405.1 Leptonychotes weddellii
CTATTACAGTATCATTGACCATATTTTCCTTATGCTATGCCCTTTATTCCGATGACTTAAACATTCCATAACTGGAGGCTGTGTCTCCCTCTCCCCTGCATCCATTTTGCCCGACCTTCTATCCCCCTCTCCCCACCCCTGCTCCAGCAACCATCCATTTGTTCTCTGTATCTATCGGTCTGATTCTGTTTTAGTTGCTTTGTTTTGTTTTTAGATTCCACTTATAAGTGGAATCCTATGGTATTTGTCTTCCTCAGTCTGACTTATTTCACTTTGCATAATACCCTCTAGGTCCATC
>NW_027761226.1:0-298 GCF_054177405.1 Leptonychotes weddellii
GCATAAATATCCAAGGAGGAGATTCGACATAAGAAAAGGGAAGAAACCAGACCAATTTTCACCCACCTATATCTGGTAAAGACCAGGTCTAAAGACAGATGGTGACCGTTTCTGCTGCATATACTTTAGTAAACAAACCAGAAAGAAACTTCAGCTTCTATAGTCCTTCCAGGCATGTTAAACCATTTTCTCCCTGACCAACCATGGACACAGAGTAAGCACAGCAAGAGCCTCCAGCCTTCAGTCCCTTTCCGCAAAATTATGGTCTGACCCAGGCCAGTGATCTGAGCTTCCTCAA
>NW_027761227.1:0-298 GCF_054177405.1 Leptonychotes weddellii
CCAGATCAAGAACAAGAATGTCAACTACATTTTTAAAAATATACATGAATGGATAAAAAACAAAACTATAAGGAAATACAATTAGTTCTGAAGCACAGAGTAGTTTCAAGGAGATAAGCACAATGCTTTTTTCCTTGTAGTTACACACATAAGTTCAAAAACACTTCTAACCTAATGACACTCAGAAAGAAAAATATTAAGGGGGGCATCTGGATGGCTCAGTCATTAAGGTCTAAGCGTCTGCCTTCAGCTCAGGTCATGATCCCAGAGTCCTGGGATCGAGCCCCGCATCGGGCTC
>NW_027761228.1:0-298 GCF_054177405.1 Leptonychotes weddellii
CACTGGCTGCCGGGAGACTGCGATGTGTAGCAGATGTGGTGGTTCCTTGGGTCAGTGCTGTCCTCCCAACCAGACTCTGAGGTCCCCAACCGCCCAACACTGTCTGATCTGTCTCCCCAAGCCCCGCTTCCCTTGGTGCACGGCGGAAGAGGCTGGGGGTCCCTGGGCGGTGTTCAGGACCCATCAGCTGTCGATCAAAAGAAGGTCGAGCCGGCCGAGGGCTGGGGCCCGACGAGGTGTGTCTGCTGCCCTGTTAGTCACAGGTGTGGGAGGGGGAGAGATGGAAACTCCCTCGTCC
>NW_027761229.1:0-298 GCF_054177405.1 Leptonychotes weddellii
CAACTGTCACAAAAAGATAAAGGGCCAACGGCAGGCCATTTGAGTAAAGTTCATGAAAGTAGATAATAAGCAAAATAGCCGATCTTACAAAGTTCAAGGTTAAGGACGCTGCTGAGGCTGTGTTACCATGCTGACCTAAAGAACTCTATGGTTGTTTAACAATTTATACTTTGTGTGTTTATCATAGCAACCCTGTGAGATTCAGAACTAGCCTTGTTTTTCAAGTAAAGCCCAAAGAAATCAAATGGTTCATTTTAGTTACATCCATGATGTCAGGACTCATCACTATATACCCAGA
>NW_027761230.1:0-298 GCF_054177405.1 Leptonychotes weddellii
CCAATAAATCCTTTCATTACTTATGTCATGTGTCAACAGTTTCTACTACTTACAACCAACTCACACTAAATGATATTACTGAGATACTATCCTAATAGCGATCCATCTGCTCTGAAATCTTTACTATCTAGTATGTGAAAGAATTATTTTTTTTTTAAGATTTATTTGAGAGAGAAAGAGAGAGAGAGTGTATGAGCATTGTGGGGAGGGGCAGAGGGAGAAACTCTAAGTAGACTCTGCCCTGAGTGTGGAGCTTGATCTCGCAACCCTGAGATCACGACCTAAGCCAAAACCAAGA
>NW_027761231.1:0-298 GCF_054177405.1 Leptonychotes weddellii
ATTGTATTTATTTATCTGACAGATACATAGCAAGAGAGGGAACACAAGCACGGGGAGTGGGAGAGGGAGAAGGCAGGCTTCCCGCCGAGCAAGGAGCCTGATGCGGGGCTCAATCCCAGGACCCTGGGACCATGACCTGAGCTGAAGGCAGACGCTTAACGATTGAGCCACCCGGGTGCCCCAAGTTTTTTTTTTTTTTTAATTTTTAAAAAAGATTTTATTTTTAAGTAATTTCTACACCCAGTGTGGGGCTCAAACTCACAACCCGGAGATCAAGAGTCGCTTGCTCCACTGACTG
>NW_027761232.1:0-298 GCF_054177405.1 Leptonychotes weddellii
CAAGCTCCCGATTTGGCCTCCAGAACAGAAGGCATGGCAACGAGCATTCATCTTTACCCTATAAACCAGCATCAGCATCCAATTCTTCCAGGAACCTTCTGGGCTCAGGGCAGCTGGGGGGTCACCCCACATGACCGAGGTCAGAGCAGATTTGGATTTGAGGAGAAAATGTTCAGTTTTACCTGAGCTCTGTGCTCCCGAAAACAGTAGCAGTAAAAGAAAGCCCCAGCTTTTGTGTTCCGGGAGACAGCTCACAGCAATACAACTTCGTTAGGGCTCATGGGTGCCCCCCTCCACG
>NW_027761233.1:0-298 GCF_054177405.1 Leptonychotes weddellii
ATTTTATAATTTCATTTTGATTTTATATTTGACTCGAGTTCTTCAGAAGTGTATTGTTCAGCTTTCAAACATTGAATATTATTCACTTATCTTTTCATTATTGAAATCTATTGTAATTTCACTTGATTGGAAAAAAAATTCTGCATGAGTTCATGTCCCCCTTTTACTTATTTATTTATTTATTTTAAAGATTTTATTTATTTGAGAGAGAGCGAATGAGTAAGCATGAGAAGGGGGAGGGTCAGAGAGAGAAGCCCACTCCCCGCTGAGCAGGGAGCCCGATGCAGGACTCCATCCC
>NW_027761234.1:0-4084 GCF_054177405.1 Leptonychotes weddellii
ATAAGGAATAGCACGGAGGACATTAGGAGAGGAAGGGAAAAATGAAGGGGGAGAAATCAGAGGGGGAGACAAACCATGAGAGACTACGGACTCTGAGTAGCAAACTGAGGGTTTTAGAGGGGAGGGGGGTGGGGGGATGGGTTAGCCTGGTGATGGGTATTAAGGAGGGCATGTATTGCATGGAGCACTGGGTGTTATACAAAAACAGTGAATCACGGAACACTACATCAAAAACTAATGATGTACTGTATGGTGACTAACATAACATAATAAAATAAAATTAAACTCAAATTGAGGCAAACCTTCAGTATCATTACCAACCACCTCTGCCATGTCATATAACCCTGAAATTCTCATCATTCTCCAAGCCTCTGTTTTCTGGAATATGTGCTTCTCCCATGTCTTTAACAAAAGCCTTCCTATCGTTATAGGCCCTGGTCAAATGATACCTTGTTGTAACCATTTCAAGATTTCTACCAACAAGTAATTTCCCCCTCTTTTTCTTTTTCTTAGCATTTCCTTTTGCTTATCTTCAACAATATTTTTTAAAGTTTGCCTTGTATTTTTTTAACTGAAATATAAGTGCTTTGATGGCATACATCATGTCTTATTCATCTCAGCATCCCCTCTAATGTTACACATGAGTTCCTATAACTTGCAGTGATTAATAAATACAGGTATAATCATTTTTATGCCATTTTTCTTACTGTTGAATCAAAGCGCTGGATTTAATCTAATGCAATTATATCATTTATTTCCAACCTCATTGTAATATCCTTGATGGGAAATTACACAGAGCATTTAAAATTATTAACTTATAACTAGTAGGTAACAAATAAGTATGTTGATTCAACCTGATTTAATAAAGTTTAATAGCAATCAAACAAATTATTTAAAAAGATAAAGTTACTAAAAGGGGGAGGGAAGAAAAACCATCCAATAATCACTAGACATTTGTAAAACATTAGTCTTCAGAACACAGCTATGTGATGGGCACTGTTATTTTATGCATGAGGAAACTGAGGCTCAGATGGGGTTAATTTCTTAAAGGAAAAAAAGATCCAGGAGTTGTCATATATTAAAGACTGCTTTTTTCATTAATTGAGAACTTTATAAATCCAAAGTAATGAATATATATGGTTTTTAAAAAATCAAACAACCCAAAGGGCTTCATCATAAAAATGAGCAGTATTCTGCCTTAACCTTCATTATCCAAGTTGTAGCCGCCTGTAATCATTTTTTTAAAAGATTTATTTATTTGAGAGTGAGACTATGCACATGAGGTGGGGCGGGGCAAAGGGAGAGGGAGAGAAAGTCTTAAGCAGACTCCTCACTGAGCGCAGAGCTCAGTCTCACAACCCTAAGATCACCACCTGAGCTGAAACCAAGAGTCAGATGATTAACAGACTGTACCACCCCGGCACCCCTATAATCATTTCTTTTTGGTTATTCTGGTGGTTAACTCCATTTCTCTTTATAATATGCATATGCTACACTCTCTTGATGGATTGTAAGCAATAGATAGCAATTCTTTTTCAAGGAACTTTTTTGAAAGGCTAAGAATAAGTTACAGAATATTGTAAAAGAAGGATAAGATAAATCCATTTTGCAAATAACCCAATAGAAAAAAACAATTCTTAGAAAAGGAAATACAGTCGTCCACTGAACACAGAAACTATTCTAATCACAACTGGTAATACAAGAAATACAAAATCCATTAGCAAGATCCCATTTTAAACCACAGACTAGTAAAAGGCAAAACTTATAATATTAGGATGCAGGGAACTGGAGACATGCAGTGTTGGAAGAAGTGTAAATTAGCACAGCCACTTAGGAGGGCAATTTGGTACCATCTACTAAAGCAAAACCTCTGCACACTCTCCTATCAACATTCCACTGCCTGCAAGCACCTTCACGTGTGAACATGAAGTGTATGAGGCTGTTTACTCCAGCATCACTTATATTGGGGAATACTGGAAACAACTTCAATACCCATAAAAAGTTGCCTTTTATAGCCTTTGCTCTAATTTTATTTGGTGATTTGCATTATTTTATTGATTTTTAGGAGCTCTGACTAAATTTTGGATATTAACCCTTTGCTTCATAAATGTTGCAAATATTTTCATCTAAGTTCTCACTAACTTTTCCATGTTCTTTCTCCTTTCAAAATTTTAACTTGATTCTAGTATAATTGATGAATTTTGGCATTTGCTTTTTTTTAAAGATTCATTTATCTTTATTATTGAGAGAGAAAGAGAGAGATCATGCGCACATACAAGAAGGGGGAGGGGCAGAGGGAGAGACAGAATACTCAAGCAGACTCTGATCTCAGTGCGGAGCCTGACACGGAGTTCGATCTCATAACCCTGAGATCATGACCTGAGCTGAGACCAAGAGTCAGATGCTCAACACACTGAGTAACCCATGTGTTCCTGGCATTTGCTTTATGTATCACTTTTGGAATTGCCTTTCTTACCTCAAAGCCTGTATTTTTTCCTATGAACTTTATGGCTTTAATTCTTTAATCTCCCTGGAATTCTTATTTTCATGATCTTTTGTTATGAAAGGAAAGGAGCTGTGTTTACAGTTCTCTCTTACCTCCCAATAATTTCTTGAAATCAAGTCTTAATATAACATATTTAAACCACAATTTCTTTGACAGATTTTGTTTATTCTGGGCCTCTTGGCAGCATTCCTTTCTTTCTTGTAGTAGACTTCGATGGATTGTTTGCTGTCAGCCTCACTTGACCCTTTCCTGCTCCACTGTCCTCTGTGCTCTTACGGCTCAAATAGTTCAGGAGCTCCACTGGGCTTATTTTCTTTGTCAGCCTTCTGCACCTTCTAGGCTGCAGTCTACTCTGTTCTGCTTTTTATTTTTCTCCTAGTATGCAGAAATTGATGAACTGTCTTACTCCTCTTTAATAAGATTTAAAACGTTTACATTCCTTTAGTATCATTGTAATAACTGTTGTAGAGAGGAGGGAGATAAATGCATGCATGTGACCCACTTTCTAAAAAAATAATCTACCACAAACTTTAAAATTGTCACTGTATTACCTCTTAAGGTCAAGTGGGTTTACCTGTGTTCTTACTGGAAAAAAGTTATAAAAGAAGAGATTTATTTAATCATTTAAATAAAATATCTTAAAATTTCAACTATTTGAGCTCTAATTGTTCCTTATTAACAAGATGTGATTGTTTTCCTCAATTATATCATTATATATTTAGTCAGGAATCAGCTAGACTCTTTTTTTCCCCCAAAGCTATTTATCTCTAGTTTTTGATTCCTTAAAATTGACCCAAGCCAATTGCGTCATTCACCCAATGGTCATTCACATAGCCAAAGAAAAATAATCTCAATTAATATAAAGGACTTATAAAAATTATTCAGGTTCTATTTTCTGAACTTGTCTTTCTCATCTTTCTCAGATGCTTTTCTCCTGCTCCCTTGATCATCTGCCTCACATGCTTCCCTCTATATCCCTGCTGGGAGTGGTGATACCCCGCTGACAGCTAGAACTCTACCACTGTCATCATGTGGGACACTATCCCAATCTAAGGCATCTCAGCTGCCAACCACTTTTCTATTGTCATTCTCTACCAACTCTCATTGTTGTGACCAAAGGCATAAGTGACACCCTGATTAGAACATATAGACTAAAGAGGAAGCATAGTTCTACACAAACTGCAGCTACCTAGCTTTCAGCCGATTTCAAAGCAGTTTATATTCACATAAAACAACATGAATATCACTGAATGACTCCAGCAAAGCTCATTATATCATCTTACAGACTTACTTTCCCTTCAAAGAATGGGTGCCAGGTTATTTGCTCTTTAGTTTACACACATAGGAATGTATGTATAGGAATTTGGAATGAAAGGAGAGGATGGATTTCTTCCAGATTATCTAATTTGCTGGCATATAGTTGATCATAATATGTTCTTATAATTGTTTGTATTTCTTTGGTGTTGGTTGTGATCTCTCCTCTTTCATTCATGATTTTATTTATTTGGGTCATTTCTCTTTTCTTTTTGATAAGCCAGAGGAATGTTGAAAAAGAAAAGCAAAGCTGGTGGTATCACA
>NW_027761235.1:0-298 GCF_054177405.1 Leptonychotes weddellii
CCAAAGGAATGACTAGAAAATTGTAATTAATCAGAAGTGACCAGAAATTATAAATATGTAAGAAAATATAAAAGATCTTTCCTTACTTTGGAAGATTTCTTTTTTTTTTTTTTTTTTAAGATTTTATTTATTTGCAAGAGAGAGAATGAGAGACAGAGAGCATGAGAGGGAGGAGGGTCAGAGGGAGAAGCAGACTCCCCGCCGAGCAGGGAGCCCGATGCGGGACTCGATCCCGGGACTCCAGGATCATGACCTGAGCCGAAGGCAGTCGCTTAACCAACTGAGCCACCCAGGCGCC
>NW_027761236.1:0-298 GCF_054177405.1 Leptonychotes weddellii
AAAAACAGTTCTAAAATGGAAGTTCAAGTGATATAGGACCATCTTAAGAAACAAGAAAAGTATCAAACCATCTAACCTTACACCTAAATGAACTAGAAAAAGAACAACAAAAAAAGACCAAAGTTAGTACAAGGCAGAAAATAATAAAGATTGGAGTGAAAATAATGAAATAGAAACTAAAAAAGAAAAACAACAGAAAAGATCAATGAAATGAAGAGCTGGTTATTTGAAAATACAAACAAACTTGATAAACTTTTAGCTAGACTAATCAAGAAAAAGAGAGCCCAAATAAATAAAA
>NW_027761238.1:0-298 GCF_054177405.1 Leptonychotes weddellii
CGATGTGGGGCTCCATCCCAGGACCCTGGGATCATGACCTGAGCCGAAGGCAGACACTTAACTGACTGAGCCACCCAGGCGCCCCGGAAAGAGGGATTCTTAAGCAGGCTCCACACACAAGTGCAGGCCCCACGCAGGGCTGGGTCTCATGACCCTGAGATCATGACCTGAGCCAAAATCAAGAGTCAGATGCTTAACCTACTGAGCCACCCAGGTGCCCCATCTGCTTATTTTTGTATCAGTTTTTATAAATAAGGATGGTATTTCTGATGTGCTTTGAGCTTTTAATTAGTAGTGA
>NW_027761239.1:0-298 GCF_054177405.1 Leptonychotes weddellii
TATTGTGAAAACGAAAAAAGTGATAAGAGCATTCTATCAACTGAATGTTGCGTCTCCCCAAATTCCTATGTTGGAGCCTAATCTCCCATATGATGGTATTCAGAGAGGAGGCCTTTGGGAGGTGATTAAGCCATGAGGTGAAGCCTTCATGAATGGGATTAGTGCCCTTATAACGGAGGCCTGAGAGGCATCCCTCTCCTCGTCCTTCATGGGATGGCACTGTGTGAGAAAACAGCGTCTGTGAACCAGGAAGCCATTCTTTCTATATTCTGATCGTGGATTTCCCAGCTTCTAGAAA
>NW_027761240.1:0-298 GCF_054177405.1 Leptonychotes weddellii
CTATTACAGTATCATTGACCATATTTTCCTTATGCTATGCCCTTTTTTCCGATGACTTAAACATTCCATAACTGGAGGCTGTGTCTCCCTCTCCCCTGTATCCATTTTGCCCGACCTTCTATCCCCCTCTCCCCACCCCTGCTCCAGCAACCATCCATTTGTTCTCTGTATCTATCGGTCTGATTCTGTTTTAGTTGCTTTGTTTTGTTTTTAGATTCCACTTATAAGTGGAATCCTATGGTATTTGTCTTCCTCAGTCTGACTTATTTCACTTTGCATAATACCCTCTAGGTCCATC
>NW_027761241.1:0-298 GCF_054177405.1 Leptonychotes weddellii
GTAATATGGGACTATGATACCTGAGAAAAGGAAAACAAAGGTGGTGAACCTTATGATTGGCCCTAGATTACCACCTGGAGGCAGTTGCCAGGCTGCAGTGAAGGGAGGGAAAACAAAAATAAAGCCCAGGGTCTCACTACATTTAGTAACTAGAAGAGAGTTCAGGATGACTGAGGAAGCTGCAGAACAACAACAAAAAGCTTGAAAGATCTGTAGAGGAGTCTAAAGGATTTGTTGAGTAATAATTGGAAGGGTGAAGGAAGTCAGTTGAGTACTATTCAAAAAGGCCAACAAAAGA
>NW_027761242.1:0-298 GCF_054177405.1 Leptonychotes weddellii
GAAGCCTGCTTCTCCCTCTCCCACTCCCCCTGCTTGTGGATGAAAGAGAGAGGGAACTCTCTCGCTGTGTCTCTGTTGAATAAATAAATAAAATCTTTAAAAAAAAAAAAAAAGAAACTTAAATTCTCAATGACATGGCCAAAGGCGACATGTTATCTTGATACATAACTTCGGGGGGTTTGCCCCCCAAAGAACTCACGCACCACTGTCTCCAGGCATAACGTGAGCTTAAATAGTCCTATTTCTCAAACGTGAAGAGTAGGGAGATCGTACAGTAAAAATACAACTTCCTGATGCA
>NW_027761243.1:0-298 GCF_054177405.1 Leptonychotes weddellii
GAAGGTAGCGTCTGTGCCTTGAAGTGGACGTGGTTGCACGCACCCATTCATGTGTGGACGGTCATACAACACAACACAAAGGGGATCAAGAGTGGAGTATGAACAGAAGGTCTGCAAACTAATACTAATGGCTCTGAAAATAAAATGGCTCTTTTGTATGATTTCTAAACTCTAAAAATGCGAAGTCAATGAACAGTTACGAAATGATGAAGAGTTTGTAAAGTGCTAAATAAGTACCAACTATAGTTAATGTATCTTGGGTTACAGCTTCACAGCAGGTGTTTTTAATAGTGATGAA
>NW_027761244.1:0-298 GCF_054177405.1 Leptonychotes weddellii
AAACAAAACAACATGACCCAACTACATGCTACATTTTAAAAATAAACTTTAAGGGCGCCTGGGTGGCTCAGTTGGTTGAGCGACTGCCTTCGGCTCAGGTCATGATCCTGGAGTCCCGGGATCGAGTCCCGCATCGGGCTCCCTGCTCAGCGGGGGGTCTGCTTCTCCCTCTGACCCTCTTCCCGCTCGTGCTGTCTGTTTCTCATTCTCTCTTTCTCAAATAAATAAATAAAATCTTTAAAAAAAAAATAAAAAATAAACTTTAAATACAGACATGGATAGAGTTTAGAATAAAAAT
>NW_027761245.1:0-4084 GCF_054177405.1 Leptonychotes weddellii
ACATGAAGAAGTTCAGTGAGTTTTAAATCCACTTATTAAGTTTAAATGTATATGCTTATTTAATTTGGCTTTTAGGTATGATTTGGGGGAGGCTGCTCTCTCAGAAGAGAGACTGAGAGATGTGGGGTGGGAGAGGGGAAGAAAGAGAGAGGGAAGGATGGCAGGAGGAAGACTGGAAGGGAGAGAGAAACACACACAAACACATATACTGGTCCCCCAATAAATAATAGTTGAAGGTTAAATTTGACCTGTAGATCCAACAGTTTGCTCTCTTGATTGGGGCATCAGGGGTGGAGGCAGATTCTGTGAGACCATCCTGAAACACCCCCAGAGGTGGTGGAATGTCAGACCTATGCTGAGGCTCACCTTGGATACTAAGCAACTTGCCCCCTTTTGGCCCCCAGGAAAGGCAAGGGTCTTGAAACAGGAAATAAATTTGCTCTGGGGGTTTAAATGAACCTAATTTCTTCTCCACTTCAGTTTCCAAGTATTTACCATGCTAAATTAGTTCTAGTTCACGCTCTGTTATGGTTTGTCCCCTCAATAATGAAAAAGTGAATTGGCTAAGGACCTATTTGTAACTAGATTAATTGGGAGGGCAGAACCACCAGCATGAATCTCCAAATGCATTTTCTCATATTTGGAGAACAATCAGAAATGCTTAATTAAGCATTGGGCAAGACTGTTAGTGACTGCTCCATGAGTATGCCAGTCCAGGCCGGCTTGCCTTCCGGTCCATTCCCTGGGTGCTTAGGTTTCATGGTGATCCATAATGCACAGGAAGCAGTGCTCATTAACTTGTCCACTGCTTCTTGAAAATATGTTTATGCTTTTAGTATTTGTGTGCCTTGGAATTAATGAGTCTTATACATTTCGAGTAAAATTGTATTAGAAAATGGAACCAAAAAATCTCCAAAACCATGCTCTTCCCAAACATTTTGTTCAGTTATCACATCGTAGCTCTTCTTAAGCTACATCATAGATGCCCGTGCATGCATGCGCTGTGTCTAACTAACACTAACACATTACCGAATAACTTTGGTTAGTCTGTCTACTTCCCACCCTTGGAGATTCACTAAGTAAATTAATAGATCAGATGCGTTTTGAAGTCTTGCATTTAGGAATCATATTTACTTTTGTTGAGCCCAGAAGTTCCTAAACCTATTTGGCCATGGGACATCTTTTCTTTTTTTATTATTGTTATTTTTTTATTAACATAATGTATTATTTGTTTCAGGAGTACAGGTCTGTGACTCATCAGTCTTACACAATTCACAGCACTCACCATAGCACATACCCTCCCCAATGTCCATCCCCCAGCAGCCCCATCCCTCCCACCCCCCTCCACTCCAGCAACCCTCAGTTTGTTTCCTGAGATTAAGAGTCTCTTATGGTTTGTCTCCCCCTCCGGTTTTATCCTGTTTCATTTTTTTCCCTCCCTTCCCCTATGATCTTCTGTCTTGTTTCTCAAATTCCTCATCAGTGAGATCATATGATAATTGTCTTCTTAATAGAACACTATCTTTGCTTGGGTTCCCCTGATATTCTATTACAAGATGTTTTTTGGGAAATGATCGGAGGAAACAAATAGGAGAATGAGCAGTGAAACAGGGAGGAGCAGGCAGCCAACAAGGTGTCATTGAGCAAGTCACCAGCAGGGTTCCTGCAGTGAAGAAACTGAAGCATGAACTCCTCCTCAGGCTGTCTGGCCTACAGCACACGTAGACAGAGAGCTTAGGGGCAAGAAGAAACCCTCTGGCAAAGATGCAGATGTTGGCAGTTGGAAGCCAGGCTGCTACAGTGGTAGGACCCAAGGGGCTATTGGTGGGGCACCAGGATCTGCTACAAATGCCTGTTTACCTTGCAGAACCTGTAGGTTGTTTCAGGTCATGGGAAACCCTGGTATTTATGTCGGGCATTGCACAGGAAAATAATGGCAACAATCTGGATAGACATGGCCCTGGAAGATGAAAGGGAACACCCGAAGAGGAAAAATTCTACAGAAGGAAAGGCCTGAGCATTGATTGGGCAACAAATCAAAAACGGGAGCTCAGGTGCAGTGCTCAGAAGGGCTTCATTTTGGGTTTTGACCAAGCTGGGAAAGAAGACAGTAAGGTTAATGGAAGGTTCTGAAGCTAGGGGAAAAGTAGCATCTCCAGCTTTTTCCATGAAACTGATGGCTTAAAGGTATAGAGTGTTCTTGCATAAAGCAATTGAAAGTAGGTAACCTATGCCCAACAGCAAAACTGATGGGCAATATCTGGATTTTGAATGTGTCTCAGAGACCTGAATGTAACACAGAAGACAACATCCCTTCCAAGAGCTCCAAATTAGAGTCGCCTCTGGAGGACCCCAGAAAGATGTGCTACCAGCCTGTGCTGTCAGAGCTGGGAGTTCAGAAGAGCTTCCCACTGTGAAGGTCTCAAGAGAAATGGAAGAAACAGTGCTTGCTCAGCTGATGTGGGCATTTTAATGTAAGAAGGATGCTTGAAAGCTTCATGTGGCAAAAGATGAAGATGTGTCCCCTAGAAAGTAATGCTCACAGAAGCAAGCATTTTCTTCAGTTCGGGTCTGCCACATAGCCAATGCTAAGACAAGATTAGACATGCAAAAGGTGTCTTGGGGGAAAGAATAGGAGGAGATGGAGATGGGACAGCCTTCAGACCATGCTGTAGGTTTGACACCTGTGGAAAGAGAGAAGGAAGGAGGATGGATTGGATAAGGAAGAGTTTTGGAGTGCATCGCAGTTCCAAAAGGTTTGGACCAGACCACTGGGGAGTCCTCAAGTCAAAGCCCCCTGGGGCACTAACACCCTGCCACACTCTGCTATTGGCTGGTGGCGGTCCACAAGAAGCTTGGCCTCAGTGTGCACAACACATTCAACTGCACTCCCGTGAGCAAGAGATCTGAACAGTGCATTTCTGTGCTCGTCACATGCTTATATGATGCTTACTCTGTGCTAGGCTGTTAATCTTTACTCAGTGCTCACATTGACCCTATGCCAATGACACTAGTAATTAAGCTCATTTTTAAAATTTTTTATTGTTATGTTAATCACCATACATTACGTCATTAGTTTTTGATGGAGTGTTCCATGATTCATTGTTTGTGCATAACACCCAGTGCTCCATGTAGAACGTGCCCTCTTTAATACCCATCACCAGGCTAACCCATCCTCCCACCCCCCCTCCCCTCTAGAACCCTCAGTTTGTTTCTCAGAGTCCATCGTCTCTCATGCTTCATCTCCCCCTCCGATCTCCCCCCCTTCATTCTTCCCCTCCTGCTATCTTCTTCTTTTTTTTTCTTAAGATATATTGCATTATTTGTTTCAGAGGTACAGATCTGTGATTCAACAGTTTTGCACAATTCACAGCGCTCACCATAGCACATACCCTCCCCAATGTCCATCACCCAGCCACCCTTATCCCTCCCACCCCCCTCCACTCCAGCAACCCTCAGTTTGTTTCCTGAGATTAAGAATTCCTCATATCAGTGAGGTCATATGATACATGTCTTTCTCTGATTGACTTATTTCGCTCAGCATAATACCCTCCAGTTCCATCCACATTGTTGCAAATGGCAAGATCTCATTCCTTTTGATGGCTGCATAATATTCCATTGTATATATATATACCGCATCTTCTTTATCCATTCATCTGTCGATGGACATCTTGGCTCTTTCCACAGTTTGGCTATTGTGGACATTGCTGGTAATTAAGCTCATTTTTACAAATGATTCTACAACAGAGAATACTAGTGGACTCTTTCCTAGTAGTTATAGTATCTATTTCAGTTCTGTTCTAACATTTTCCTTACTGCTACAGTCATTTTTTATTATTATGATTGTTTTACTTATCTGTTTCCAAGCTCATTTTAAAATGCGTGATTCCTAAATCATCATCGTGCAATAGAACTTTCTGAGATGATGGGGAAAATTCCATATCAGTATTGTTCAATACAGTAGACACTGGCCATGTGTGGCTACCCAGTGGTTGAAAGATGGCTGGTGAGACTATAGGAATGACTTTTTCATTTTATCTAATTTTAATTAATTTCAATTTAATTTTAAAGGCTAGTTTTAAAG
>NW_027761246.1:0-298 GCF_054177405.1 Leptonychotes weddellii
GCTGCCACAAAGCACTGCTGGCCTGGAAACTGTGAGGGACAGCTGCAAAATACATTCTCTGCTATCCTTTTGTTTGTTTGTTTGTTTTTCAAGGCTTCTTTTTTTTTTTTTTTTAAAGATTTTATTTATTTATTTGAGACAGAGAGAATGAGAGAGACAGAGAGCACATGAGAGGGGGGAGGGTCAGAGGGAGAAGCAGACTCCCTGCCGAGCAGGGAGCCCGATGCGGGACTCGATCCCGGGACTCCGGGATCATGACCTGAGCCGAAGGCAGACGCTCAACCAACTGAGCCACCCA
>NW_027761247.1:0-298 GCF_054177405.1 Leptonychotes weddellii
GGCTGAATTAGTAAAACATCTTCTTCACCTAAAACTTGGCAATTCCAAAAAACTGCTTTGACTTGCGTGGTCTCTTGAAAAGAGCAAATGCTAAAGGCGATCTCACATCCTTACAGAAAGCTCTTCACAGTTTTGCCCTCATCAGTTTTGTTTTCTAAGGAAACCCTAAGAAGACACACAGATTACTCAGCAAATATGGAGTGAGTAAATAGCACCATAATGAAGCAGTTAGAAGTCACACAGCACTTTATAACACATAAAGCACAAGAAGATGTCTCAATTCCTCCCGGAAGACTCA
>NW_027761248.1:0-298 GCF_054177405.1 Leptonychotes weddellii
AGACACAGCGAGAGAGGGAACACAAGTAGGGGGAGTGGGAGAGGGAGAAGCAGGCTTCCCGTGGAGCAGGGAGCCTGATGCGGGGCTCGATCCCAGGACCCCGGGACCATGACCTGAGCCGAAGGCAGACGCTTAACCTACTGAGCCACCCAGGTGCCCCAATATATGTTCATTGTTAAAAAAAGTATTACAGCACAGAAATGTACATAGTGAAAAATTTTATTTTATTTTATTTTTTATTTTTAAAGATTTTATTTATTTATTTGACAGAGAGACACAGCGAGAGAGGGGACACAAG
>NW_027761249.1:0-298 GCF_054177405.1 Leptonychotes weddellii
ATAAATAAATAAATAAATAAATAAATAAATAAATAAATAAATATTGGTACCATTCCAAGAAATACACTGGCATAAAATACCAAATACTGAAAAATAAACAAAAGTATTCAAGACCTCTACACTAAAACCTTCCAAAAATTATTGAAAACAATTGAGAAAAACCACATAAACAAAGGGATGTAGTATGTAAGCAGATTATAAAGAAGTTACTTCTCCCTGAATAAATTCATAGATTCATTGAAATTCCAGCAAAAGGAAACAATTAATTTGGCACACTTAGTCAAAAATTAATATGCAA
>NW_027761250.1:0-298 GCF_054177405.1 Leptonychotes weddellii
ACATGGAATTTATGTTCTAGTCATGATAACATGAAGTGGGTGAGACCACTTAGGAAGAGAATATAGGATGAGTGAGGAGGAAAGAAAACCAAGGACAGGATTCTGAGAAACATCAAAAGATTAAGGGGTACAGAGAAAAGTATCCTGGAGGGAGACCAAAAATATTCTGAAGTAATAAGAGAACCAAGAGAAAGTGATGCCCTAGGAGCCAAAAGATAAGAGTTTCAAGGAAAGTACAGTCTATCAGACAGAATATAATTAGGAGGTGGTTGGTCACCAAGAAGGCTTTGGTACAAGC
>NW_027761251.1:0-298 GCF_054177405.1 Leptonychotes weddellii
AGCCAAAGGAATGTTAAAAAAGAAAACCAAAGCTGGGCACATCACAGTTCCTGACTTCAAGCTCTATTGCAAAGCTGTTATCATCAAGACAGTATGGTACTGTCACAAAAACAGACAATGGACACATAGATTAATGGAACAAAATAGAGAACCCGAAATAGATCCTCAATTCTATGGTCAACTAATCTTCAACAAAGCAAGAAAGAATATGCAATGGAAAAAGGACAATGTCTTCAACAAATGGTGTTGGGAACATTGGACAGCCACATGCAGAAGAATGAAACAACCATTTCCTTGC
>NW_027761252.1:0-298 GCF_054177405.1 Leptonychotes weddellii
CCAACGCTATGCAACCATAAATTGGTCACATATATAAAAATGAAATGGTATTTTTATCTATTTGTACACTTTTCCTTGCCTATAATAACCTCAGGAACTCTATTAAAAAAGGGGGAGTAAGGGTAAGACAAGATTTTCAGCTCTTGACCACAGTGTCAGTACTATAATGAGTACATTCTGTAAGAGTTTTAGGACTTAGAAAAGAAGAGAAAACAGAGACAAAGAGAGTTGAAGAAAGAGGAGTGAAAGCCCTAGAAGTGTGAATACCGCTACTGAATCAGCTGATAGCAGTCAATGC
>NW_027761253.1:0-298 GCF_054177405.1 Leptonychotes weddellii
CAGGGCACCTGGGTGGCTCAGTTGGTTAAGCGACCGCCTTCGGCTCAGGTCATGATCCTGGAGTCCCAGGATCGAGTCCCGCATCGGACTCCCTGCTCGGCGGGGAGTCTGCTTCTCCCTCTGACCCTCCCCCCTCTCATGCTCTCTCTCTCTCATTCTCTCTCTCAAATAAATAAATAAAATTAAAAAAAAAAAAAAAAGAAAGATTAACGCCACAATGCTCATAGTGGTTTTATAATCAACCTTCTCTCTACCACTTGGCATCCTATCATGAGCATTTTTCTATATCATTAGTCAA
>NW_027761254.1:0-298 GCF_054177405.1 Leptonychotes weddellii
AAGATTATTTATTTATTTATTTATTTGAGAGAGAGAATGAGAGAGAGAGAGAGAGAGCACATGAGAGTGGGGAGGGTCAGAGGGAGAAGCAGACTCCCCGCCGAGCAGGGAGCCCGATGCGGGACTCGATCCCGGGACTCCAGGATCATGACCTGAGCCGAAGGCAGTCGCTTAACCAACTGAGCCACCCAGGCGCCCTGTGATAAACATTCTTGTACATGTTTTTAAGTGACTATGCGCATGCATTTCTGTTCAGTATATACTTAGGAGTAGAATTGCTGAACGATGCATTTTGTTC
>NW_027761255.1:0-298 GCF_054177405.1 Leptonychotes weddellii
CCGGGGTCCTAAAGTTGAGTCTGGCATCAGGCTCCTTGCTCAGTGGGGAGTCTGCTTCTCCCTCTCCCTGCTACTCCCCCTGCTTGTGTTCCCCCCCCCCTCTCTCTCTGACAAATAAATAAATAAAATCTTTAAAAAAATTCACAATTTGAAGTATGGTATCTACGGAATGCATATACTTTTCCCACTGTCATAAAGTTGAAAAATCCTAGGTTGAAACATCAGAAGTTGGGGACAGTCTGTACTTACAGTGTGGGATTTGGGGGAGGGGGAATGAAATGAGTTAATACATCAGCTA
>NW_027761256.1:0-4083 GCF_054177405.1 Leptonychotes weddellii
TTTTTTTTTTTTTAAAGATTTTATTTATTTATTTGAGAGAGAGAGAATGAGAGACAGAGAGCACGAGAGGGAAGAGGGCAGAGGGAGAAGCAGACCCCCCGCCGAGCAGGGAGCCCGATGTGGGACTCGATCCCGGGACTCCAGGATCATGACCTGAGCCGAAGGCAGTCGCTTAACCAACTGAGCCACCCAGGCGCCCTTGGGGAGGTTTTCAAAGGGGCATCCTGGTGCTAAATTTTGGGATGGTTGGGCAGGATTCCTGCAGGGGAGAGGCATGAGGAGCTTGGGTTTTTTTGCCTCCCTCAGCTACGGAACCCTTGGAGGAACAAATTCATCCTCACCTTTCTGGACAGCCCTCAACACCTCCCACCTGACGCTGCTTCCTGAGTCTCGCACTCACTTCCTCCTTACCAAGGCCAGCACGATACACTGCGTTGGGTTTGCATAAGCTACATGCATGCATGGTGTAACCCTGTGGTAATACGTTTTTAATATTATTCTTTAAAAGTTCCATTTTTTTTTAAAGTCATCGGGAGTCCCTTTCTGTCCACCTCTCAGCTCTGCCTTCTTTGGGTTGGCTTCCTTTGCAGGCAGGACCTCCCGCGGATGGCCCCCAGCAGCTCCCAGCTCACATTCTACCAACTTAGCAATCCTACCAAGAAAAGAAAGCCTCTCTCCCCATGGTTTCAGCCAAAAAATAGCTGCCATTCATCGAGTGCTTCTTCAGAGCCCAGCCCACCTCCTGAGCGCGTTCCAGGATTCTCTCATTTATTCCTCCCAGCGCCTGTCTGATGTTGTTGCTATTATTATCCCACTTTAAAGAGAGGAGACTGAGGTTACATAAACTAGCCCAAGGTCACAGAGCTGGGGCCATGGTCTTAATCACCGCAGTCCACTCCCTGCTGCTGCCCCGAACTTTCCTGCAGTGATTTTCCCCAAATCTCTGGGACTGGGAAGGGCCCATACTTAGCAACGGTTACAGAGTATCAGCTCTGTTCCAGCTGCTTTATGGGTATTCTCTCATTTTTATTCCCATTGCCCAGATAAGGAAACTGAGGCTCAGAGAGGTTACTTAATTTTCCCAAGCTCACACAGACAGGAAGTAGAGAATTCGCAATTGGAACCCAAACCTGCTGGATTGTAAAGCTCCTCGCTTAGGGCCTTGGCACTTGATGGTCCCTGTGCCTCAAACACCCTTCCCTGGGCACCTGTGACTCAGCCCACTCTTTCTTCCAATCTGTTCTCAGTGAGGCCACTCCTGAGTAATCTGTTTAAATCTGCAACCTACCCCTCCACTTCCCTTCCACCCTTTATCTGGGTCTACTTTTTCTTCTAGAGCATTTAGAACCTTTTAATACACTAGGTAATTTGCTTATTATGATTTATTACTTATTGTTTATCTCCCCCTGCTAGACAGTAAGCTTGATGAAGGCCAGGATCTGCTATACCCCAACTTTCTAGAATAGGGCCATGCAGAGTAGGTGCTCAATAAACATTTGGTAAATGAATGACTGATGCTAAGACGTGAGTCCTGATAGATGGCAGGTCAAGAAATCATCTCAATGCCATGTCTTAAATTCCATATCGAGTCCAATCAGAGTGGACAAGAGTTTGGAGAAGGGGCTCAGGGCAGGTGTCCTTGGAAGGTCAGATGGTCTGTGATAGGCATAGAAGCCAGGAGGGACCCAAGCCCCAAAAGAGAGGAGCTTGGTTTTGCGCCTCCCCCAGAAGCCACCCAGGAACACATTCGGTCCTCAGCTTTCCAGATGATACTCAACACCTCCCACCTGGCCCTTTGCTTCTGGAGGATCACACTCATTTCCTCTCTTTCCCATTCCTTTGGGAAACTGCCTTTCTCCTGCTAGGGTAACATTTTAGAATTACAATACCCATAGGCATTCTTGAAGGAATGGGGAGTCCTGCTACCAGAAGAAGGAGGAAGCGGTGCTGAACAGAGTAGAAAAAGATAGATCTCCTGTACTGAGCACCTACTTACCGTGTGCCACGCCTTTGCCGGACATAGAGCCACGGGGTCTTGACTAGAATCTTCCCTCCAGTGCCCCACTTCCCACTAATGGACTTAGCTGCTCTCTGCTTATCTTCAGTTGTTTCAGTTCTTCAACTTCAGATCCCCCAAAGAAGGTGGTTGTCTTGTGTTTTGAGTCCAGCTATATTATAGGCCATGGCCTGGGTCCACTCAGGACCCATCCTGAGACACAAAGCAGCTGACAGGGGCTCCCTAAAGCAGGGTGGTTTCCATACAGAGGGAAGCTGGGTGGGACAGGCTCCATGTCAACATAACCACTTAAAGTCATAAGCAAGGATTATTATGACAGGTCGGCCCTATAGTGTCCTTCACTGAAGCCAACACATCACTCTGACTTGTATCCTGTTATCTTAATGGTACTGGCTAGAGTCCTGTGCCAAGCTTGTGGATTCAGTCCCATGGGCTGAGGAATAAAGGTTATGAACTCTCCTAATGCAGACAGTAACAATGATCAGGATACAAATTATTACTGACGAATTTTTACCACTACATTTGCATTAAACCATTTAAATACTATTAAATGATTTATACTTTGTAAAGGTCTCCATTTTCCTTTGCAGGGGGTGGGAGGCACAATTCGCTAATGACTAGTAACGTCTGAGGAAGAGGCATAATGACACGGAGTGGAGACCCAGAAACTCAACTCATATGTTGCTGTGGTTTTGGACACTGGGCCTGCCTTTCTAAAGAACAGTTTGGCAATAGATACTAAACATTAAAAATACACAATCTCTTTGATCCAGCACTTCTAGGAATTTATCTTAAAGACATAAGCAGAGATGTATGGGAAAATGTTCCCCCAAGGTGGTTCACTGCAGCATTAACATAATACTGACAAATTAGAAGCAACCTAAATGTCCAACATTCAGGGATTAGTTGAGTAAATGTCCAAATGATAGATTCAGTGCGGTCCAAAAATATTGCATAGGAGCCCAGTAAATTGACATGGGAAAATGCGGCATATGAAAAAGCAGGTCATGAAACATGATGAACAATATGCCATTTTTGTAAGGTTAATTTCGGAAAGCTTTGGGTGATACGATAGCGTGGAGGAATAATAGAGTAGATAAGAGCAAGGGCTTTGAGGTCAGACACATGAGTTCAATTCGCAGTTTCCTCATCTGTGAAATGGGGCTACGTAATGCCTGGATAACACCTAGGGCCCCGTACTCATAAATAGATGTTTCTAATTAAAATGGTAGCTGAGGGCGTGTGTGTGCGCATGCACGTGCGCGCGCGTGCTCCTGGGCTCACCTTGGTGCTTTCCGGATGCATTCAATTCTTTCTGAATTAGGCAGATATTGCTTTTGTAATTAGGAACTAAGTCATTAACATAAAAAGGAGAGGCAGAGAGGAACCCTGAGAATATTATTCAACATAAGAAATGTCATCGGGACAGAAGGAATGTCAACTGTGTGCTAATTTGCCATATCTGTCTGCTCTCAGAGTCGTGTGTTTCGAATCATCCTGTGGCATTTCTGTTCCTCTTTTTAAGGACTTGTTCCAAGAATTAAAAAAAAAAGGAAAGAGAAAAACCCCCAAACTTCAAGCCATGTGGGTGAGCGCAATTTGCAGAAAATATTTCCAAAACGTTGTAGCCAATACAGGCCATGTTTTAAACCTCAGCTATCCTAAGCAAATATCTAGATTATGCTTGTAAACCACAGGAAGTTCCTCTGCTTGTGAACACCTTGCTTGTTGGAGATAATTTAGAGAGAAGGATCTAAGGACACTCACTGGTTTTGACTACCCAGCATTCACAACCCCACCCCCACTGGCATCAGAATCTGGATGTTTTTCTGGGAAAATGCCCTCCTCCCCCTTGATCCTTGTGGTTCAAACGGGTCCGCCCAAGTCTTGGTTTTAGGGGTAGGCAGCAACCCAATCCTGACTTAGAACAGTGCCACTGTTCTGGCCACTGGGATTGGCTCAAGGATGGGCATGTGACCCAAGCTGGGCCAATCAGAGCCAAAGAATCTTAACCCCAGGATTCCCCCCCCCCCCCTTGCCTTACCTATTGGGAACTAGGTGCTTGC
>NW_027761257.1:0-298 GCF_054177405.1 Leptonychotes weddellii
ATGACTTACCAATAACCAGCGGAAAAACCTTTTCTAATATAACAACAATAAAAAAATATTCAATCATGCTAAAGGAAAAACCGATTTATCTTTCTTTCTTTTTTTTTTTTTAAGATTTTATTTATTTATTTATTTGAGAGACAGAGAGAATGAGAGACAGAGAGCATGAGAGGGAGGAGGGTCAGAGGGAGAAGCAGACTCCCTGCCGAGCAGGGAGCCCGATGCGGGACTCGATCCCGGGACTCCAGGATCATGACCTGAGCCGAAGGCAGTCGCTTAACCGACTGAGCCACCCAGG
>NW_027761258.1:0-298 GCF_054177405.1 Leptonychotes weddellii
ACAGAATATCTCCGGCGTTTGGTTTTGAGGTATGAAGCAGAGAGCCAAGGTTCTGTGGGCAGATATCAGAATATAAATGGAAGGGGGAGGGACTCTCTGTGATCTTGCTCAGGAAGGCAAAAGCCTCCCACTCTGGGGACCAGGCACAGACACACAGACCAGTAGTGGCGGGGAAAAGACTTTAGGCAAGCCCCCCAGATTGAAACCTGGAGCTACAGGGACAGGCGGGCAAAACGGGGGCAGCTTGTGGTTTTAGAAGTACAAAGGGCAGAGACGTGTCCGGCCCTGGAAGCGACAG
>NW_027761259.1:0-298 GCF_054177405.1 Leptonychotes weddellii
AAAAAAAAAAAAGAATATGATCAGGCTGGTAAATAGAACAGAGCCATACATGGATTTTGGGTGTATTTTGGTCTGTTAGAAGAAACTGGATCCCAAAATTTTTTTTTTTTTTTAAAGATTTTATTTATTTTTTAGAGAGCGAGCGAGCGAGAAACAGCATGAGAGGGGAGAGGGTCAGAGGGAGAAGCAGGCTCCCCACTGAGCCGGGAGCCCGATGTGGGACTCGATCCCAGGACCCTGGGATCATGACCTGAGCCGAAGGCAGACACTTAACCATCTGAGCCACCCAGGTGCCCTG
>NW_027761260.1:0-298 GCF_054177405.1 Leptonychotes weddellii
ACATGGAATTTATGTTCTAGTCATGATAACATGAAGTGGGTGAGACCACTTAGGAAGAGAATATAGGATGAGTGAGGAGGAAAGAAAACCAAGGACAGAATTCTGAGAAACATCAAAAGATTAAGGGGTACAGAGAAAAGTATCCTGGAGGGAGACCAAAAATATTCTGAAGTAATAAGAGAACCAAGAGAAAGTGATGCCCTAGGAGCCAAAAGATAAGAGTTTCAAGGAAAGTACAGTCTATCAGACAGAATATAATTAGGAGGTGGTTGGTCACCAAGAAGGCTTTGGTACAAGC
>NW_027761261.1:0-298 GCF_054177405.1 Leptonychotes weddellii
GGAGTCTGTTTGAAGATTTCTCTCCCTCTCCCTCTGCCCGTCCTCCCACTCATGCACTGGCTCTCTCTCTCTCTCTCAAATAAATAAATAAATCTTAAAAAAAAAAAAAAAAAAGGAGTTGCATGCTCTACCAACTGAGCCAGCCAGGTGCCCCTTTCCTCCATAACTTTAGACAAACCACACAGCTCTGCTTGTCTTATTATTTTTCTCTTTTGAATCCCTGCCTTACAGAGGACAGCTGGTACAGTGCAGTAGCAATGGACACAGGTTCTGGAGCCAGACTGCTGAGCTCGGATCC
>NW_027761262.1:0-298 GCF_054177405.1 Leptonychotes weddellii
AGACAGGGATGCAGGCTCCCGGGTGTTGGATGTTGAAGTGTGTTCCTGAGCCTTTGATCATGGATGTCATGAGAATTATCTAACAACAAGTATTATAGATATAAAACATAAAACAAGTGTAAAACAACAGATATATTGGCTCAAGTACCGACCAGTCAGTAGAGCTGCAGAAGGTGCTTTAGGGCCCCGGCTCTGTGAGGGGCTGAATCTATAGTCGCTGCACCCCGGGGGGAAGGGGTGAGGGTGGCTGGCCCGGGGGAGGGCGTCAGAACGCTTAGGTAACCCAGAACAGTCTCCG
>NW_027761263.1:0-298 GCF_054177405.1 Leptonychotes weddellii
GGGGTCAGTTATGGGAGTTTGCTGATTTGTATGCACAAGATCACTCATCACCTAAGGCCTGTGGGGTGACCTTTACTGAGGGCTTTGGTGGGCTGGCAGGGGTGTTCCTGCAGAAACACAAAACACTTTGGACTGAGGACCAGGCAAACCTGTCACCTGAGTCCTCTGGCCAGAGACAAGTTATCCAGCAGCCCCGCCCTCTGCTTTTCCTCATGTGGTGCCCACGGGACAGAACACGGTCACGCACAGTCAGCAGGTGTCGCCATGAAGAGGTAGACATGAACTGGATGGTGAGGCA
>NW_027761264.1:0-298 GCF_054177405.1 Leptonychotes weddellii
AAAAAAAAAAAAAAAGAAAAACCCTATGAAATCCTCAATTATTTTTAAGAACATCAAGATATTTCAAGACTAAAAAATTTGGGAATCATAGCTTTAGAGGTAGTGGCCCAATCAAATTAGTGTTCATTCCTTGTGGTGCCAAAGAGCCTATGTGAAACTTTTCCATTACAAAATCAATTTTTCTAATACAAAGCTTTCTTGTAGTGTCAATCTGGGTAATGCATATCTTTAAAAAGAATTTTTCCATTCCATCTAAGTTGTTTAATTATTATATACTTGTTTATAATATTCCTTTCGT
>NW_027761265.1:0-298 GCF_054177405.1 Leptonychotes weddellii
GGGTGCCTGGGTGGCTCAGTCATTAAGCGTCTGCCTTCGGCTCAGGTCATGATCCCAGGGTCCTGGGATCGAGTCCCACATCGGGCTCCCTGCTCGGCGGGAAGCCTGCTTCTCCCCCTCCCACTCCCCCTGCTTGTGTTCCTGCTCTCGCTATCTCTCTCTCTGTCAAATAAATAAATAAAATCTTTAAAAAAAAAAAAAGATTACCAAGTGATCTTATTGGCCTAATATTTATCTATTTATTTATTTATTTATTTATAGTATTTATTTATTTTGACATTTTATTTAATTTTTAAAA
>NW_027761266.1:0-298 GCF_054177405.1 Leptonychotes weddellii
CAACTGTCACAAAAAGATAAAGGGCCAACGGCAGGCCATTTGAGTAAAGTTCATGAAAGTAGATAATAAGCAAAATAGCCGATCTTACAAAGTTCAAGTTTAAGGACGCTGCTGAGGCTGTGTTACCATGCTGACCTAAAGAACTCTATGGTTGTTTAACAATTTATACTTTGTGTGTTTATCATAGCAACCCTGTGAGATTCAGAACTAGCCTTGTTTTTCAAGTAAAGCCCAAAGAAATCAAATGGTTCATTTTAGTTACATCCATGATGTCAGGACTCATCACTATATACCCAGA
>NW_027761267.1:0-4082 GCF_054177405.1 Leptonychotes weddellii
GAGCCCTGAGTGTTATACACAACTAATGAATCGTTGATCATCAAAAACTAATGATGTTTACAAACTAAGTTTCAACTCTTTAATATATCAGTATAATATAATCTATATTCCTTTAACCACAATCAAATTAAAGCATTGTGATATATTATTGCTAGCAAATGTTCTTTGCCCTTCAGAAGGGATGATACCTACTGATGCCTTAATTCCAAATTTTGCTATTTGATTTGCTTTGGGGAATTAATATAGTATTTCAACCACATGGGAATTTTCTCTTGTATGTACAGAATATTATATAGGTTTTAAATTAACTAGATGAAATCTCACATAACCTTGCTATATTTATACATCACATTCTGAAATGTGTATTAAAATATGACATTCTATGTGGATTTTCCCAATTTATAATGAAATTATGACTTTTTTTGCATTATATACATGTGTATATGTAGAGGTCATATTTGTTGATATATAAAACACAAGAACTTATTTCTCTCATAAAAAAACTAATGATGTACTATATGTTGGCTAATTGAACATAATAAAAAAATATATATATATATATTTTTTAAATAGCCAAATTATGGAAAGAGCCCAAATGTCCATTGACAGATGAATGGATAAAGAAGATGTATATATATATATACCCATATATATGTATATATGTATATATAATATGTATATATATGTATATATATAATATGTATATATATATCATATATCTTGTATATATATGAATATTACTATATTGGAATATTACTCAGCCATCAAAAATGAAATCTTGCCATTTGCAACGACGTGAATGGAGCTAGAGTGTATTATGCTGAACAGAATAAATCAGTCAGAAAAAGACAAATACCATATGATTTCACTCATATGGAATTTAAGAAATTTAAGAAAACAGATGAACATAGGGGAAGGGAAGGAAAAATAAAATAAGATTAAAAACAGACAGGGAGGTAAGCCATAAGAGACTCTTGAATATAGAGAACAAACTTAGGGTTGCTTGGAGGGGAGGGGGGTGGGGAGATTGGGTAACTGGGTGATGGGCATTAAGGAGGGCACTTGAAGTAATGAGCACTAGGTGTTACATGCAACTGATGAATCACTACATCCTACCCCCCTGAAACCAGTACTACACTGTATGTGAACTAACTTGAATTTATTTATTTATTTATTTATTTATTTATTTATTTATTTATTTATTTATTTATTATGAGAGAGAGCATGAGTGCAGGCATGCAGGCATTGGTGGAGGGGCAGAGGGAGCGGCAGAGGGAGAATTTTAAGCAGGCTCCACGCCCAGAGTGGAGCCCGGCTTGGTGTTTCAATCTCACAACCCTGAGATCATGACCTGAGCCAAAATCAGGAGTCGAGTCGGATGCTTACCTGACTGTGCCACCCAGGTGCTCCTTGAATTTAAATTAAAAAAAAAAAAAATGAAGTAGTGCTGAAGTTAGAAAAAAAATCAGTTCCTAGATTTGGGGCAGGAAAGAGTCTGTTAAGGTGGTGAAGTAGCCTCAGCTGGGCATGCAGACATGTCTGACCTGCACTCCCCACCTCCATCATTTTACTTCTAACATTTATTGAGCAAAATTTTCAAATAAGTTATTTTAAATGTTTGCGAGTTCTGCCTTATTAATTTTTAGAGGCAGAGAGTAATATTTCTTGCATGGGTAGAATCACTCTATCATTTCTCCCAATGTTTTTGAGGTGGGTTGAATCTGAGCAGCTTTTATTCAAGTGTTCCTAGGTGTCAGTGTGTGTTCTGTGTCTGTGTATGTGACATAGACAAATTCATTCATGTATATGAAATAGGTAGATGATTGCAATGACTGACACATATCCATCTTAATAATAAAATTTTATTCGTGTTGGTGTTATAAAGGTAAAGAGGAGCAAACTATACTGCACTATCATTGAAAATATATTGAAGTCAACAGAAATTTCTTGAAAGCACACCCTTAAACACTGTTATTCGAGAGCATTACATCTGAAAGCAGTCCCACAACAAACTAAAGAGCCATCTGCAAATGAAAATGAATACTGAACAAAAGTGGATGTTTTTCCCAACAATGACACAGTTAAGCTCCAGTAAATGCACATGCTCCTATTTTTAATGTAACTGTTGAGAATTAGGAATCAGTATTGCCAGCATTATTTTTTGTATATGAAATGACCATGACCAGAAAACTATACCATTACTTCACAGTTAAGTTACCAAGTGATTAGCATTTAGCCTTACAAATCCATTTCACTGGCTGCATATATATTTCCAACAGAAAACAACGTGATTGTTTCTCAAAAGTAATAATTATTTGTATCCAACTGTTTACCATATTTTGAGCACTTTAGGAAGCCGGTTTTACCGAGATCTATTGTTATCTACATCCGCATAGTCTAGAAGAGTTGTCTACCTGCTTGAGTGGTCCAAATCCTCAGGAAAGACAATTTGTCCTCAAAGAAGGGGTATAAGAGAGGTGTCCTACTCTTCACAATACTATAAGCCAGAAGTTTCTAATTCAGCTTTCTGAGTATTTTTGAGGTGTAAAAGCTGCAGGCAGCCAAAGAGTGCATGTTTGTTTTATTCTCTGGTTCACACCCTTGGATAAACTCGTAACTTAAATTCTTTTCACATATACTCTCGCACGTTCCTATCTGCCCAATCCTGAGTGGATGGGACAAGGAACATGGATTCATTTATTACATCTGGTAGAGCTGTATTACACGGGAATGTTTTCTATGCTAGGTGAGAAAAAGAAGTGGGTAAAAATAGCTCCATCCTGGCCGAGAACACTCTGTGGCTCAGGTACGCTGGCTTCCTTCCCTGAATAAACTTGTGGTATGGCGTGTTATTCAGTGAATGGCATGCTATTTGTTGAGCAGAATTTCAGTTAAATTATTGTCAAACCGTTTCCTCAGCAGGAAACAGATCCTTGATTTATGGAGTAATAACTTCCTTCTGTTCCTCTAGTAAGAAACTCGGGAGCACATGACTGCCACTTGGTTTCTACCCGTCTCCCGAGAAGTTCAGTGGTGGCATCGCTGTGGGCGACACGCACGTGGCCTTGGCCGGGAGCTCACACCTGGGTCGGGGAGGCCGCCGCCCTGCTGTCCCCTCCATGCTTAGGGTTGCCCACTACTTGGTGCGAGATGAGATGCGTGCTGTACGCCGACCTGCACGGAGGCTGCTCAGTGGCTCTCTCCGGAGCCAGTCGGCCATGAAGGTCTCTGCCCCAAAGGGCGACGGAGGCAGGGCTAATTCTCTAACACAGTCAAATTAGTCCCTGTCTTTGGACTTTTTACAGCAGAATGTGGAGAAGCGTGCCCCCCCCCGGAAGTGGAAGAAGGTCGGCTCACAGGAAGAAGCGGCTGCAAGTGTCCTGAGTGAAAGAAGAGAGCGATGGGTTTCTAGCTCTGCCTTGAATTCTTTTATTTCTGTATGTATGTAGGTGATACTAATACACGGAACCTGAGTGAGTCTCCCTTACTTTCACACAGAGGGTCTACTATAGTCCCCAAACGAATTCTGTTTTTTTCTGGAACGTTACCTACTGTGTGTCACCAAGATGGGCCTGCTGACAGGGGCTGGGGCAGAAGATGCGGTCACCTGATGTCTGGCACACACTCACAGAAGACGTCCTTCCACCTCAGAGATTGGAGAACGGCTGATGTGGGGGACCAAGTTCATCTCTGAAAGAACTTTGTGAAGTTTTTCTAAAGTTCTTTAAAAGTCATTTAAAAAGGTCTTAGCACTCACAGACACAAAGAAAAAAAATAACAGTCCTAATAGGTAAAAATGAGTGTCTGATGACGTCACCCGTAGCGTGGGGAACCCCTCGGGGGGGGCTCCGTGGCTCCTGGTGAAGGTGAAGATGTGCCGACTCCCCGCAGGTGTCTGTCTGCTGTCCGACCCCTGCAGGCGTTACAGGGGGACACACACAGAGACGTCTGCAATAAAAACACTTGACGTAATGAGTGAACTTGGATGAGAAATGGAAGCAGCTTAAATATAGTTTGTTCTGCGTTCCTATAAGGCTCGTTAGAATTCTCAGGGACAGGGCGCCTGGGTGGCTCAGTCGGTT
>NW_027761268.1:0-298 GCF_054177405.1 Leptonychotes weddellii
CATGACACAGAGACAATATGACATGTATGGCATAAGGATCTTTGAGATACCTGAAATTACATTGGCAAGATGTAGGAGGAGAAAAATGAGATTGTCCACAATGGAAACGATTTTCTTGGCCACACTGATTAATAGTCACTAATTTTCTGAAGAAGGGGGGATTAAGGATTGATATAAAAAACTGTTTATGTTCGGGAGTCGAGACCAGAGACCGAACTCGGGATCTGACAAGATGGCTGGGCTGCCCCGCAGGATTATCAAGGAAACCCAGTGTTTGCTGGCAGAACCAGTTCCTGGC
>NW_027761269.1:0-298 GCF_054177405.1 Leptonychotes weddellii
CTTCTCCCTTTGCCTGCCACCCCCCCCGCTTGTGTGTTCTCTTTCTTGACAAATAAAATAAATAAAATCTTAAAAAAAATAAGAAATAAAAATAAAATTGTAGCAAAAATTTGAATTGCTACAGAATAGAAAGAATATTTTAAGGTTGCTATTCAAAACACTTACACACTACATCTGTGTCTTTGGGGTAAATACCCAGTAGTGCAATTGCTGGGTCATAGGGTAGCTCTATTTTTAAATTTTTGAGGCACCTCAACACTGTTTTCCAAAGTGGCTGTACCAACTTGCATTCCCACCA
>NW_027761270.1:0-298 GCF_054177405.1 Leptonychotes weddellii
GAACACAGAGAAGCGTTAAGGGCGATGTTGAGTGAAATAGACCGCAAGTTACAAACGGATCAGAACGGAGTGGTTCATTTAGGTAAACCCAAAATGACAGCAAGTTACAAAAGGATCAGAACGGAGTGGTTCATTTAGGTAAACCCAGAATGCTCCGGATGGTTTATCAGCACATGCTGTTAGAGCATAAAACCATGCATGGGATGTCACACACAGTTTACTGTCTGGTCAGACCTCCCTGTGGTGCATAGCCTCTGTAATGCCTTCACTCCGTGTGGAATCTTGCACTACGAACCAC
>NW_027761271.1:0-298 GCF_054177405.1 Leptonychotes weddellii
ATCCTATAGAGACAGCGCCTGCCCCGTTCCCTCAGCTCCACTGAGTTCTCCTGGCTCCCTGGCTGCTATACATTTTGGCTCCAGCTGTTTTTCCTGCACGTGGGGAGAAGGGGTGCCTCCCTGAGTGACTCAGAGGGGAGATTGCAAGTTGGATTGCGCGAGGAGTCAGGTGACCGGAGCCTCGTGGGGGGGGCCCCCCTTATCAGCCCTCAGCCATCAAGTCACAGCCGTTTCTCGAGGGCAGATGCCTCAGCCAAGTAGGCACAATCAGGGGAGTGCAGCTCCAGGTAATGGCCGA
>NW_027761272.1:0-298 GCF_054177405.1 Leptonychotes weddellii
AAGCTAAAAGAAACCAAGGCAGGGTTTTAACATCTATAATGACAGGAAATTTCCCATGCTGCTCATCCAAACAACTACTGTTTTTCAGCCCAGGGAACTAGGGCTGGTGCCACCAACTTGAAGATCACTTAAAGTGTTTACATTTTTTTTTTTAAATCAAACTTAACAGTTCTTCTCTCCACTCTTTTTTTTTTTTTTTAAGATTTTATTTATTTGCAAGAGAGAGAATGAGAGACAGAGAGCATGAGAGGGAGGAGGGTTAGAGGGAGAAGTAGACTCCCCGCCGAGCAGGGAGCCC
>NW_027761273.1:0-298 GCF_054177405.1 Leptonychotes weddellii
AAAAAAAAAATGTAGAAGGGAATAACGAATAGCAGGAACAAAGAGAACACAAATAACAAGACAGACTCAAACCTAACCATTTTTATTGAGTTTTGAAAGTTCTTTTTTTTTTTTTTTAAAGATTTTATTTATTTATTTGACAGAGAGAGACACAGCGAGAGAGGGAACACAAGCAGGGGGAGTGGGAGAGGGAGAAGCAGGCTCCCCACTGAGCAGGGAGCCCGATGCGGGACTCGATCCCAGGACCCTGGGATCATGACCTGAGCCGAAGGCAGCCGCTTAACCGACTGAGCCACCC
>NW_027761274.1:0-298 GCF_054177405.1 Leptonychotes weddellii
CAAGCTCCCGATTTGGCCTCCAGAACAGAAGGCATGGCAACGAGCATTCATCTTTACCCTATAAACCAGCATCAGCATCCAATTCTTCCAGGAACCTTGTGGGCTCAGGGCAGCTGGGGGGTCACCCCACATGACCGAGGTCAGAGCAGATTTGGATTTGAGGAGAAAATGTTCAGTTTTACCTGAGCTCTGTGCTCCCGAAAACAGTAGCAGTAAAAGAAAGCCCCAGCTTTTGTGTTCCGGGAGACAGCTCACAGCAATACAACTTCGTTAGGGCTCATGGGTGCCCCCCTCCACG
>NW_027761275.1:0-298 GCF_054177405.1 Leptonychotes weddellii
CAGAGTCCTGGGATCAAGCCCCGCATCGGGCTCCCTGCTCAGCAGGAAGCCTGCTTCTCCCTCCCCCACTCCCCCTGCTTGTGTTCCCTGTCTCGCTGTGTCTCTCTCTGTCAAATAAATAAATAAAATCTTTTTTAAAAAAAGATGAATGGATAAAGAAGATATGGTACACACACACACACACACACACACACACACACACAGTGGAATATTATGTAGCCATCAAAAAGAATGAAACCTTGCCATTTGCAACGACATGGATGGAACTAGAGGGTATTATGCTAAGCGAAATAAGTCA
>NW_027761276.1:0-298 GCF_054177405.1 Leptonychotes weddellii
AATATATACAGATTTCATAATTATGTCCTCTTTGTATCCTTTCTCTGATGTTGTTGGGGGCATCAAGAGTTCATTCTATCTTGTTGCTAAACTATGCCATTTTTTTTTTCCATTTAAGTATTGATGGACATTTGAGTTATTTGCAGTTTGTGGACATTTTGAATCAAGCCTCTATGAATATTCACATATAAGTATTTTTTGGGGGGCAGGTATTTTAATTTATCTTGGGTAAATATCTGGGAGTGGAATCGCTGGGTATGTATGTGATTCACTTTGAATGGAGTGCCAAGCTCCTTTC
>NW_027761277.1:0-298 GCF_054177405.1 Leptonychotes weddellii
AACCTGCACCCAGATGGAAAAGAGAATATTACAACATCTTAGTCACTACTGGTCACTATTCCACAAAGGATAATTCCTAGCCTGGCTTCTTTTTTTTTTTTTTTTAAATACTTTTTTTTTTTTTTAAAGATTTTATTTATTTATTTGAGAGAGAGAGAATGAGAGACAGAGAGCACGAGGGGGAGGAGGGTCAAAGGGAGAAGCAGACCCCCTGCCGAGCAGGGAGCCCGATGCGGGACTCGATCCCAGGACTCCAGGATCATGACCTGAGCCGAAAGGCAGTCGCTTAACCAACTGA
>NW_027761278.1:0-4082 GCF_054177405.1 Leptonychotes weddellii
AAAAAAAAAAAGAGAAAGAAAAAGGAAAAGTTTGATGTGGAGTGAGGGAAAGTGCCTGGGTATATAGCCTGGGACCTGCTGGCACCTCTAACCATGACAACCTTCAGAGAATAATTGCCACTGATGCACTTCTCTGCCTTCTAACTTCAGCACTCTAAGGAAGAGAATTCTGGGAAATATAGTTTCAGCTTACCCAAATCAACACAGTACAAAACCACCACACGCCATGTATTAGCTGCCTGATAGTGAGCAAATTGTTTCATGTCTATGAGTTTCTCTAAGTCTCTTTTCCATCTCAGGATTTGGGCATTGTCTTCTGCAACACTGTCACCAGTTTTCTGGAAGATGCCCTGTTGCTGGTATGTCCCACTTATGGGCACTACCTCCTCCCACTGGCCATCTAGGACTCCCTCTCAGCCCCAGGACTTGTGGCAGTCTTTGCCAGTTGGGGCTACCTCTCCCTTCCAGGCAGCCTTCTTGGGCAGTCCACACAGGCCCTCAGAAAACAGGCAAACATCTGTGCTCCACTAAAATCTGGATGTGCAGCTTGCTCCCAAGAGAGTTCTCTGAGCTCACTATCCAGGCCAGGAAACCGTAGCCACTGGCTTCCAGATCATTTTCAGGCCTGAGTCCCTCTGTGCCCCACTGTCCAATAGATTCAAGTCAAGCTCTTGGAGTTCTTTTCTGCAGTCCCCCTAAGTAGGGTATAGTAAGAAAGAATCAACACCTAACCTTCCCCTTGGCTGGGGGAGGGAGGAGTGGCAACCTTCTCCAGACAGATTTTCACTACCACCTGTTTTTCCACTTGAACTCTCTTATACAGTCTGGACATGGGTAATGGACTATTGATCACCCCTTTTCCAAATCTGCAGAAATAGTCCACCATCTTGATTTAGAATGTGGTGGTAGTGGAGAATAGTTGATACCTGTCTTTCTTTCCCTGACCTTTGGGCCCTCTGCCCAAATTTTGAGATGGGAAATGTTCCATTTAACATACTGTTACCTATAGAAAGAGCCTAACACGGTGCTTGACACAAGATAGACATTCACTAACAGAGGTGATGGTGGATGGTCAAACATGTGAATCAATCCCACCTTTGAAATGGTTGGAACCCTTTCCCCCTAAGCCAGACTGAAAAGGAGTTTGTACCCTCATGTAAGGCTTAAAAGGTAGTTGCCTGGCCCTCCTTATGCCTCATCTACATGTCTCTTCCAAATACAATGTTTACAGCCATCGGAGTCCAGTAGCTTCTGTACGCATGCACACACCCAGATCCATAACCCACACTCAGTGACAAATCACAAGTCCCAGGAGGTCAGGAACCAGCTTAGCTGTTCACAGTGGGGGAAGAGAGCAATGAGCCCTCTCCTGTTCTGAAGTCCCATCTCAGTCACAGTAGATGGAGTGGGAACGTGACCTCGTGCGCTGAGCCCCGGGTAGCCAGTGCGCCCTGGTCTGACATCCAGGCTGGCCTCTGTCTTGATTAGTCAGTCTCTGTGCTAATCTGGCATTTCTATATTGTGAATATTAGCCTTGTTTGTGGGCGTGGAGATACTCAAATCCACAGATGCACAGAAACACCAGCAGCATGTGTGTATACAGTCACATCTTTACTCAGAGGTGCACACGCAGTTACTTCCCTTGAGTTTAAAAGTAGAAGTTACATGAACTTGGAAAAACTAAACTGAGCTGATCTGGGGTGCGATAACGTATTAAGGAAGCATTTATCTGCTTCAAGTCTTTCTCTTGGCCTCCTAGTCTTTATGTCTTCATTCCTTTGGTTGTTAGTTCCCCAACACAGGCACGGCCTCCAAGAAATTCCAAACCCAGAAATACAGCGTCGAGTCATCGTTTTCCAGATTGTAGGCACATACTGAGAAAGGTTCAATTTAAACACGAGGGCAGGGATTGGCAAAAGTTTTCTAGAAAGGGTCTGATAGTAAATATTTTAGGCCTTCTGGGCCTTATGGTCTCTTTACAGTGACTCAACTGCTGTCCCAGCAGGGAAGTAGTCCTAGACAATAACAAACCAATGAGTACAGTTATGTTCCAATAAAACTTTATTTGCAAAAACAGTCAGTGGGCCGGATTCAGCCCATGGGCCTTAGTTTGCCGACCCCCACACTAGAATCTAAAGAAGACAGAAGCCATCAAAACTGGCTTCACAGGTCTTCCAAACGTTGATAGGGGCTCCATTTTATCTCCTGCAGAAAGGACAAAAATCCACTGTTTTGGGTGTGGCATCAGTTTTCTTCTAATTATTTTGTGTTGTGCTTTGGTATTTTGATGTTCTTCTGAACGAGTTTTCTCAATCCCTCCTTTTTGTCTTTATTTTTCTCTTTCTGCATATATATCCCTAAATGCTTCCCATTCTTCTTCATTCTGTCCCCTTGCACCCACGGGGTTTGGAGATTTTAGAATGAGACTCTTTCACATCCATCCTTGCTAAAAATCCTGGTTTCATTCAGGTTCCTCATCTGTATTGGAGTACAGAGGCAATGTATAGCAAAGAACACTCATCTGGATCACTAGGTAGGACATACCACCACCTTGCTGTGTGACTTTGAGCCAATCACCTAACCTCTCTGAGCTTCCCTTTCCTCATCTGTCAAATGAGAGAGTTGGCTAACTGATCTCTAAAATCTCTTCTAGCTCTAAGCTTGTGATTTTAGGAAGCTGTAGCCTCAACTTGAGGCAGCTGTCAGGGGCCATTAATTACAGTGTCACTCACAGACCTTAATGAAACTGCCAGGAGGTCACAGAAATTAACCACATGATCTCTGGTACTTGGCAACCTTCACAGCTGAGGGGGTGGAGATACCAGCTAACCTGAGAGAATCTGAGAACCCAGCCTACTGACAAATGACTCCAGGACCCCTATGCTCCAGGAAAATTAACTTGCGTTCCTAAATGGCCATTGAAGTAGCTACAAAATGGGCACAAATATTGACTCGTTGGAAACAGGACCCTAGGGAGCTACGGTTGGAGGTAGGAGGCTTTCTCTTCTCCACCAGTCCCTCCTGTGTTGTATGGAGCTCTCCTGGGCACATAAAGGACACCTCTCAAAGCCCACCAAATAAACGTATGAGTAGGTCATGAGGAAATGGAAGCAAATTCCAGCATGTGCCAGAGGAAAGAGGCTTTCTCTGCAAGCAGAGGTGAGAGACCTCAGGGAGGATCAGGGAACCAGGACTCTGGCTGAGGCAGGGGCTGGTGGTGGTTGGCAGCTGAGGTGGGGGCCGTGGGGGGAATTTATACAGCATCATCCCCACTCTCTCAGGCTCCCCCAGCTCATAGCCCAGCAGCTCGTGGATGCAGCAGATGGGCAGGGGGCTGGCACCCTCCCCTGCTTTCTTGGACACAGTCTCAAGGGATGGGGAGGGAGTGGAGAAGCCCACATCCTGGCCTCCAGGAGAGCAGGCCTTTATTGTCTGACTCTGCTAAAGCTGCCTCATTTGTAGCCTAAATAATTCACTCACCAATCTCTCAAGGAGCATTAGAAGGAAAACAAAACCTAACCCAGCCCTCACACTCAGGTTCCCACTGCACCGAAGGCAGGCCAGGAGGCTGGGAGGCTGGGAGGCTGGGAGGCAGCCCCAACCTGCATAGAAGGCCTGCCTTCAAAGGTTCACTGGAACTGGCAACCTTCCAAAAACAGCCTGGGGTCTGGTTTTGTACAGCCCTGGAGCTAAGAATGGTTGTTACATTTTTAAGAGGCTTTTTTAAAAAACAAAATAAAACAAAACACAACAAAGAAAAACATGTCAGAGACTGTATATGGCCTGTAAAGCCTAAAATAATTGCTACCTGACCCTTTCCAGAAAGTTTGCCAAACCCCTTTGTCTATTCCGCAGTCTTTTTTTTTTTTTAAAGATTTATTTATTTATTTGAGAGAGAGAGAATGAGAGAGAGTACATGAGAGGGGGGAGGGTCAGAGGGAGAAGCAAGCTCCTCGCTGAGCAGGGAGCCCGATGCAGGACTCGACCCCGGGACTCCAGGATCATGACCTGAGCCGAAGGCAGTTGCTTAACCAACTGAGCCACCCAGGCGCCCAAATAAATAGCTTTTAAAGCATTTTTAT
>NW_027761279.1:0-298 GCF_054177405.1 Leptonychotes weddellii
CAGTCGTTAAGCGTCTGCCTTCGGCTCGGGTCATGATCCCGGGGTCCTGGGATCGAGTCCCGCATCGGGCTCCTTGCTCAGCGGGAGGCCTGCTTCTCCCTCTCCCACTCCCCCTGCTTGTGTTCCTGCTCTCGCTATCTCTCTCTCTGTCAAATAAATAAATAAAATCTTTAAAAAAAAAAAAAGAAAAAGGAACAGTAATACAACTAGAAAACCTATAAAACAACACAAAATAATATACCCAGGCCTCATATTTTAATAGATCTTGGGGAAAGAGGCAAATCTAGGATAAAGTAAA
>NW_027761280.1:0-298 GCF_054177405.1 Leptonychotes weddellii
ATATGTATGTACACACATATATGTACACACATACACACTCACATATATATGTATGTACACACATACACACACATATATATGTATGTACACACATACACACACATATATATGTACACACACACTCACAGATATATGTATGTACACACATACACACATATATATGTATGTACACACATACACACACTCACATATATATGTATACACACACATATATGTATGTACATACATATGTATGTACACACATACACACTCACATATATGTATGTACACACACATATATGTACACACATAGACACGC
>NW_027761281.1:0-298 GCF_054177405.1 Leptonychotes weddellii
AGAAGCTAGCCACAATCTGATTGTTAATCAATAGAGAAGTGGTTGAATTAATTTTGGTAAATTATATTGAAGAGCATTCTGCAGCTATTAAAAAGAATGAAGTTAGATGGATAGTTATTAAGCCAAAGGATGGCGATGCTGGATAATTAACTGAAAGCTGCACATTGCAGAGTAATATGTAAAGTATCTTTACATTTTTAAAAAACAAAACAAAAATTCACATAATTGTCTGAAGGCCATGGGAAAAATACTAAACTGGATAAGCACTAAACTGTTAGTATCAGTTACCTGTAGGGTA
>NW_027761282.1:0-298 GCF_054177405.1 Leptonychotes weddellii
AAAAAAAAAAAAAAAGAAAAACCCTATGAAATCCTCAATTATTTTTAAGAACATCAAGATATTTCAAGACTAAAAAATTTGGGAATCATAGCTTTAGAAGTAGTGGCCCAATCAAATTAGTGTTCATTCCTTGTGGTGCCAAAGAGCCTATGTGAAACTTTTCCATTACAAAATCAATTTTTCTAATACAAAGCTTTCTTGTAGTGTCAATCTGGGTAATGCATATCTTTAAAAAGAATTTTTCCATTCCATCTAAGTTGTTTAATTATTATATACTTGTTTATAATATTCCTTTCGT
>NW_027761283.1:0-298 GCF_054177405.1 Leptonychotes weddellii
AATACAATAACTGAAACAAAAAATACACTAGAGGGAATCAACAGTAGATTAGAAGATGCAGAAGAATGTATCAGCAATCTGGAAGACAGGGGAATAGCACACAAGCTGAACAGCAAAAAGAGAAAAGAATTTTTAGAAATGAGGATTAAGGGATCTCTTAGACAATGTCAAGCCAACAAACATTCCTATCGTAGGGGGTCCCTGAAGAAGAACTGAGAGAGAGGTGTAGGAAACTTATGTCAAGAAATAATAACTGAGGGGAAAAGATGGCAGAAGAGTAGGGGAACCTATTCCAACC
>NW_027761284.1:0-298 GCF_054177405.1 Leptonychotes weddellii
ATGATAAAATAAATTAATGTTGTTTGAGCCACCAAGTCTGAGATACTGTCATGGTAGCTTGAGCAGACTAACATACTGAATGATCAACGGAGCTGAGGTCAACTGGTGGAGCGCTTGAGTGAAAACAAAAATCTGAAGCAGAAGTCTTCTCAAATCTGGAAGGTGTCCCTAAAAGGCCATGGTGTGCTGTTAATGATGAATAGACATGTTCAGAGTGCCTGCCCAGAGCTTGCCATTGCAGGGCTAATTGATGATCCACAACCATTGATGATGGAGAAAACCTAAGGGTCTTGGCTAC
>NW_027761285.1:0-298 GCF_054177405.1 Leptonychotes weddellii
GGGTGCCTGGGTGGCTCAGTCATTAAGCGTCTGCCTTCGGCTCAGGTCATGATCCCAGGGTCCTGGGATCGAGTCCCACATCGGGCTCCCTGCTCGGCAGGAAGCCTGCTTCTCCCCCTCCCACTCCCCCTGCTTGTGTTCCTGCTCTCGCTATCTCTCTCTCTGTCAAATAAATAAATAAAATCTTTAAAAAAAAAAAAAGATTACCAAGTGATCTTATTGGCCTAATATTTATCTATTTATTTATTTATTTATTTATAGTATTTATTTATTTTGACATTTTATTTAATTTTTAAAA
>NW_027761286.1:0-298 GCF_054177405.1 Leptonychotes weddellii
GATTAAGTTTAGAATGATGTATCATTATGCACTTTCTTTCTCTTCATAAAAAAAATCTGGGGGCACCTGGGTGGCTCAGTTGGTTAAGCGACTGCCTTTGGCTCAGGTCATGATCCTGGAGTCCCTGGATCGAGTCCCGCATCGGGCTCCCTGCTCGGCAGGGAGTCTGCTTCTCCCTCTGACCCTCCCCCCTCTCATGTACTCACTCTCTCTCATTCTCTCTCTCTCAAATAAATAAATAAAATCTTTTAAAAAAAAATAGGACAAAAGCAATGAGCATTTCAAGGAGGTAAAACTA
>NW_027761287.1:0-298 GCF_054177405.1 Leptonychotes weddellii
GAAGGTAGCGTCTGTGCCTTGAAGTGGACGTGGTTGCACGCACCCATTCATGTGTGGACGGTCATACAACACAACACAAAGGGGATCAAGAGTGGAGTCTGAACAGAAGGTCTGCAAACTAATACTAATGGCTCTGAAAATAAAATGGCTCTTTTGTATGATTTCTAAACTCTAAAAATGCGAAGTCAATGAACAGTTACGAAATGATGAAGAGTTTGTAAAGTGCTAAATAAGTACCAACTATAGTTAATGTATCTTGGGTTACAGCTTCACAGCAGGTGTTTTTAATAGTGATGAA
>NW_027761288.1:0-13997 GCF_054177405.1 Leptonychotes weddellii
GGATGGGTTAGCCTGGTGATGGGTATTAAAGAGGGCATGTTCTGCATGGAGCACTGGGCGTTATGCACAAACAATGAATCATGGAACACTACCTCAAAAACTAATGATGTAATGTATGGTGATTAACGTATCAATAAAAAATTTTTTAAAAACTATAAAATATTTACTGGATGCTTAGTACATGCTGTCTATGACACTTTGTCACCATTATCACTGGGGAGCACAGCCAGTCACATAATGATATCAGCAGGACTCAAACAGTTCTATCTAGCTTTGGAGTATATTCTCTGAACATTCTACTGTACCACCTTGAGACTGTATGGGGGAACATCTCATAAGAGGTGAAGAACTATAGGAATATAAGAGGAGTCAGGCTGCAAACCTATATACCTCATTTTCTGAGTAATGGCCAACTGGGTACTTCAGAATATTATGTGGATATACCCTCTTCCTATAAGGATTTCTCAACAAAATTCATCACCTAACTGGAGCCCAAAATCACTGCTCCTAGATGGAAAGGGAATAAAAAATATGCAGCTATAAAGTGAGCTCCTGACTCAGCAGAGAATAAATACCAGTTTGACAGACCCTTAACTTCTTTACAGCAGCAGAACATGACACTAGAGAGGAAAGGAAGTTTAAGGAGAGTAGGAGAAAGATCACCCTGATTTAGCATCACCATTTGTATTCCCTGTAAAGATTTTAAGGCCTGAGCCACACATCAGAAGGTCCAAGGGTCCTCATAGTCTATGGCTTAAAGTTTAATGCTATTGCCAAGAACCAACTGGCATCAGTAACTGTTACCTACAAAACTCTGATGGAAAGTGTGAACTAAGAGGCATTCATCCATTCAGAAGGACCATAATTTTATAAAAGGTAGTTAGCATTGGCAGGTGAGCCATAATATAGCTGACCTTCAATCATAAATCAAACAGCAGGTAGAAAAACCACTGGACAATATATCTCCTGCCACCAGGTTGCCCATAAAATATAGCATACTTCCCTGGGCAATCATGGATGGATAAAACAGCATGCTGTTTATATCATCCCTGAACCTCTGGGTTGGACTGAAATGAAAATCTCTGGTAATCTTTCCACCCAAAAAAGCTTTGCTCCTTGGGTATACTGACATGTCAGCATCTGTATTAATGCCACAGCTGCAGACCAACGTCTGAAACCACTCACTGCTCTAAAAAATAGAAGGCAGTATTCAGCAGAAATGGCTTCTCCAAAGCTCCAAATGAAATGGTCCAAGTTTAATGATCCAAAGAGAGAAACTGATTTGTTTCTTACCATATCAAAGGCAAAGAGATCATATACAACTTGTAGTTTCTATGCCCTCATTCATCAAAGCTACACATCTCTGTACCAGAGTTCATAATTTCAAAAGATGGGCTTCATTTCTTCATCAAATTTTGTTGCCCATGTACTATGTGCTAGTGCTGATGATACAAAGACAAATAAGACAACTCCCACCCAGCCATTTAGAGGCTTATAGGCAAGAAAATGAATGTTTGTAATAGTCATCTACTTGATTTTCAAGTCTGTACATCACATTCGGGCACCTAAACAAAGTATTCAGCTCTTTCTGGGAGTGGGGCAAGAAAAATCTTCATAGAGGAGGTAAGGTTTATCTGAGTATTATAAAATGTGGATGAGATTACCTCATAGAAAAATGAGACATGAAAATCATTCATCAGAGAAAGCTACCTGAGCAAGGGCAGATGCCTAACATGTTAGGGAAGCTGTCAGTAACTGCTATAGCTACAGATAGCCTGTGATGTGGGGGGTGTGAGATAATGCTAAAAAGAGGCTGGGGTCAAATCATGGAAAAGTTAGGCTCATTCATGCTAGGAGACTATAATTTACTAAGTCTGGGGTGGGAGCAGAGAACCTACATTTTCAAAAACACCCCCCCACAACCAGCTAATACAGATGTAGAAGGTCTGTAAAGAGTTCTAGCAAGAAAGAAACATGATCTGATTTAGACTTTAGATAGATCATTCCAGTAATAGACTAGAATACAAATTTGAAGGGGTAAGGACTAAAACCAAGGAGCCCCTCTTAAGTAATTATTATATTGCTATATATTTGGGATGAGAAACTGATGTTTAGAAAGGTTAAGTGACTTCCCCAAATCAGTATAGCTGGTAACAGAGGCAGACAGAATTTAAAACAAGGTCTTTCTCATTCTAAAATCTGGGCTCTTTCATTATAGTATGATGTACTTTACCCCATGGCTGAAAGGATGATAAAATTGCTAAGTTTTAAATCAAGGGGTTAGAAGCAAAGGAAATCAACTCTGGACAGTTGAAACACTTAAAATAACAAACACACGTGATCACAGGACACAGATACACACTGGTTGAAACTGGCTCTTGTGATGATTAGAATTCAATTCTCTAACCCTCCTTTAACTCAAGTGCTGCATGATTGAAACTCATCATATACCAGCAACAATTAGAAAAGTGGTAGGTATATTAAGCACATTGTCCTCTACTGGCTGCATTGTGATGTAAAATTTGACTCAAGAAAACAATAGCTATGACTAAAAATTACTACTAATTTAGACTTTCACTGAACTAGGTTCTCAGTTTGCATAATCTCATATAACTATCATAAGAACTTTATTAAGTATGCAGTATTAATCCTAGTTTTCTTTTTTTTTTTCCCCCAGCTACATTGAGGTATAAATGACAAAAGTTCTGGCATAAAATGTGGTGACTTGATATACATATAAATTGTGAAATAATTACCACAATCAAGCTAAGCACTTCTATCACCTTACATAGTTACCTTTTTGTGGGTGTGTAGTAAGAATACTTAGTATTTACTCTCTTAGCAGATATTAAGTATACAATATAGTATTATTAACTATAGTCACCATGCCCTGCATTAGATCCCAGAACTTATTCATTTTATAACTGAAAGTTTGTACTTTTTAACTAACATCTCCCCATTTCCTCCACTCCTCAGGCCCTGGTAACTACCATTCTACTCTCAGCTGCTTCTGTGAGTTTAACTTTTTTTTTTTTTTTTTAAGATTTTCCATGTAAGGGAAATAATACAGTTGTCTTTCTGTGTCTGGCTTATTTTACTTAGCATCATGTCCTCCAAATTCATCCATATTGTCACAAACGGCAGGATTTCCTTCTTTTTTATAACTGAATGAGATTCCACTGTGTGTGTGCATATGTGTGTATGTGTGTGTGAGCATATATGTATCTCACATTTTCTTTATCCATTCAACTGTTGATGGACACTTAGGTATTTCCATGTCTTTCCAATTGTGAATAATGCTTCAGTGAATATGGGAGTGTAGATATCTCTTCAAGATACTGATTTTATTTCCTGTGGATATATAGCCACAAATGGGATTGCTAGATCACATGGCTATTTTTCAATTTAAGAAAGAAAAGTCCAGAGAGGTTCAGTAACACTCAAACCACATAGCAACAGTTGGAAGTAAACCTCCGTCTCTCTGACTCTGAAGCCTCTTCTTTCTATTTTTTCATAATCATTCCATTTTACAACAGTCTAGTTGTGGGCCATTGCCCACCTAGTCTCACCTATAGAGTCTCTGCCATTTTAATGACCTCTCAGTGACTATGGTGCCAGATTATTTATACTCGAATGTTCTTTGAAGCTTTTATGTTTGTCACACATTGGGATACTTTTCTGTTCATTCTATTTTATTTTTCCATTAATATTAAAGAGGAAGTAAGGGCAGTAGAATACACCACCTATAATATATAATAGATATGTCCCTAGGAGCATGTGGAAAGGGAAAAAAGATATGCCCTTTCTAAACTTACCATGCAAAGGTCCTCATCAGAAGGGTTTACCAATTACAAGTCCAGAGGGTAAGACTAGTTTTCCTTGGCTAAATTGTTAAGTCCTAGAGTTAGAATTATAACTTCCCAAACTCTGAGACCTGTAACAGATTTCACCCTTGGTGCCATTGTGTTTAATCCCTTCATCCAACGAGTGTATTTTGAACACCTATTATGACCACACCCTGGGAATGCACAGCAAATAAACCAGAGACTCTGCCGCTAAGGAGTTTCATTCGAGTAACTGCTTGGCCCAGGAATAGCAACAAGAAGGCAACTATCATACCTTATTGTGGGCATGGTTACAAAGGGCATAGGAAACATGTATTTGCCACTTTTAACCCAGGTTACAGTCTTGCTGAAGAGAGAGAACTGATGTCACTTGATTTTCTATTCCTTGTGCTTTATAGAGCCAGAGACACATAAGTTATTCCATGAATATTTGTTGGATGAAAGAATGACCCGGAGAGACATGTGTCTATTTTGGTCTGGATGACTCTGCCACCATCCAGCACACCACTTTTTAGGAAAATCTGGCCCAAAGGGAATTATGTGTCAGTGTGTGGGGTCTCGTGGAGGGAAAATAACCTGAACTATTTATGCAAAGGGCCTATCTTTCCCTGAAGGCCCCTATATCTTCAACGTCCCAATGGCCTTATTCTCAAAGACAAACACAGGAGACCCTTTGGGACAGGAGACACAGATTCAGAGAACAATGAATGCCCTTCAAAATGGAAGTGTTCTTTTCTTCAACCATTCCACCTCTATTGATCATTTGCCAAACATGGTGCTGGGCACCGAGCAATCTACTAGTGACCAGGACAATTTGTCTTTGAGGACCTTACAAGCTAGTAGGAGAGAAATAATCATAATAGCTAATATGTATTGAGTGCTCATCATTTGAAATTCATCAAACATCTAAGGAATCCTGTAAGGTAGATGATATTATCTAACCATGTTACTTGGTGAGAAACCTCAAGTAGATGGGATACTTTGCCCAAAGTCACACACAGCTATGCATGGCACACCCAGGACCACAATTTATAGATAGGTAACACCATAGCCCATGTGCTTAACTAGGATTACACAGCTGCCCACCACAGATACCTCTGGGCAGATGCTTTTGAGGGCCAGTAGAGCCAAGTTGTCAAAAGTGAGGCTGCCTGGTTCAAGCTTTGCCTCTGTATTTAGTCTGGGTATGTATTTAGTCTGTGTCTTTTTCTTTCCTCACAAACATGGGAAATAACAGTACCTTACTCAGAACATTGTTAAGAATACTGTGAATTAATGAAATGCTCAAAATATTTAGATACTCAGTAAATGTTAGCCCTGTTCATTAGGGCAATGACTTTTGATTCCTCTGAAACAGGTTCTGGTGACAGCCCTGTTGATAGGGGTAAAAAACAGAATGGAGAAGATGTTTTCTTTCCTGCATATCTCAGAGGCTGAGTTGTTAACCTTCCTAAATCTGAAAGGAGCATCAGACTCAGTCTATCTTCATGCATAGAAGGAGTTAGGGAGAGAGGCAATTAGTGCTGTCCCCACCGTTTTATGCCTTAAATCTGTCCTTCCCACCTAAAAACTACTAAAAACAAATCTTCCCACTAAATTTACTCCATGTTTGGCCTTCTCTCTCAGTAACATGGACTCAAATAACTAAGAACACACCTGGGCAGATACATATTGTCAGAGGAAAGGCCAAAGTTTACTAAGCACCTCATCGGATCAAGCATTTTTACCAAACCAACCAACCAACCAACTTGGGCATACTCAATTCACACTAGGGCTTTTAAAATTTCCAGAAACATCAGATCATTTTTAAAGAATTCTAATTTAGCTTATTTATAGATTATTGCTAAGGATGACTTTTTAAAAATTCTGAGCTTTCATTTGTTTCCTGGGGTGATACACTGAGTTTTCACTTCTTGGTGGGACTAAACAATAATAGACAACCTAAAGCATGTAATAGTGACACAAATTAACAAATTTCATTCAGGAAGCTGAATAGAGACTTTAAAACATAGGCAGAAATAGAAAAATCTCTAGAATCTTCAGACTGAGGAAATTAGGCAGCCCATCATGAATGCTCTGAGAGAAGAAAAATGTGTAAGAGTGCATGTGTGCACATGTGTGTTCATGTTTACACATGCATGGTGTAGGTATACATGTGCAATCATGCATACACACATGGATATATCCACATACTGGAGTCAGACTTGGTCAGAGAGCCCTTGTATATGTTAAAGAGGGGGAGGAGCTAAATCACAGTAATCGCCAATTGTGCTTGTCAGTCATGAGGTCATAACAGATCTGAATTAATTAGTTGGGAATTTTGGGGGGCAATTATAATACCTGTTATCTTTTATTTGTCATTTACTAGGCTACCAGTCACTATATATGTGACTTAAAATTCTCTTTAAAACCCTGAGAAATAGCAATTACATTTTTCTTTTTTTTTTTTTAAAGATTTTATTTATTTATTTGACAGAGAGAGACACAGCGAGAGAGGGAATACAAGCAGGGGGAATGGGAGAGGGAGAGGCAGGCTTCCCGTGGAACAGGGAGCCCGATGCAGGACTCGATCCTAGGACCCTGGGATCATGACATGAGCTGAAGGCAGACACTTAATGACTGAGCCACCCAGGCGCCCTAAATTTTTCATTTTACAGAAAAGGAAAATGAGTCTCAGACAGGTTGAAAACAGGATTTGAATGTAGATTTTAATGGCTCCAAAGCTTCACTTTTTCTACAAAACCCCAGTGGTCTCTGTTCTCTTAAGATTATCAGTTGTGGTGCTTAGCAATTCCTCTGGCAATAAGCTCACATAGGATTAATATGTAGGAGAGAAAAATATTTTTTAATTAGGTGTGTTATATCTGATAAGCAATAGCTAAAGACTTAAAGGTAGACATAATCATCAAATATGCTTTGAAAAGTCAGCAGCTTTTCATGAAGGCTGTTGTAATACACCTATGATCTACAGCTCGCCTTGAGCACTAGCTTCCAATTACCCAGTCTGGTATTTCTATCTATTTTTTAAAATATATCTCCAATAGTCCTTCTCTTCCAACAAAGGCACTCAATAAATATTTGTTGAATGAATGTTGAAGGAGGGTAGAAAAAAATAATTCAAGGGTCATGGAATGATCTCATGAATTTTACAGTTTTATTTCATTGATCTTTTTGAAAAATACTCTCATAGAAGCAACATAAATGGCATTGGATTCAAATGAATGAGATTTGATATTCTGTGAAGAAACAAAGCAATGAACCCCAGGATAGTATAATTTGTGTTTTCTCAATGAGATCCCAAGGGAGGAGCCTTATTGTATATTGTATTAGTTAGAATAATGCTAGCTGCTATAAACAATACATCCCAAATTTCATTAAATTAACCCAATGAAAGTTTATTCCTCACTTGTGCAGGAGTCTAACACTTCTGTTCCTGTTTGGTGTGCAGTTTTCCTCCATGGAGTAGTTCAAGGATCCAGTCCCTACAGTCTTATAGCTTGGCATCCAAAAGGGCTTCAGAGCCAGATAAGGAGGAAGAGGGTGGGGAAAAGGATAAACCTGCTTCTTTAAAACCCTGGATCAGAGCAATACACATCCTTTTCATTCACATACCACTAGACAAATACACATCAGGGCCAGGCCACACAAGGAAAGTTGAAAAAATATATTCCCTGATAGGGAAAATTCCTGCCCCCCACTCCCCCCAAATAACCCCACCCTATAGAAGGGGAAATACTACTTTCTGGTAGACTCTGCCATTCCTACATTCCCCACATATGCGTAGACTCCCAAGGGAGAATGGAATTTACCACCTATTCCAAGAACTGTATTAGATTCATCTCATATATTATTTTACTTAATCTCCCTGAAAGCTCTATGAATTATTATCCTGACTTAGCAGAAGAATAATTTGAGTCAAGGGGAGAGAGATGACTAGCCCAAGGTGATGTAGCTGGTTGGTTTGAAAGAACATTGATTTAAATCTAGCACAGTCTGATTACAAAGCACATCCTCTATCCACTGAACCAAAAGTAAATCATATTTGTGTTATATAATTATGTTCCCCTGCCCAAAGCTGACAGTCTAGGAATGGATGCCTGATCAAATATGGGCCAGTAATACTTTCTTCTCCCTTTAGATGTGCTTTGCTTTGTTTAAACTGGATATGAGAGTGGTAAGAGCCACAATATGACACCTGGAATTTTCCAGAGGCCATTTACCTCAATCTGGAGAGGAAACTATTTGTCTTTTTTTTAAAGTAACAGCTTTATTGTTTTATAATTCACATACCATAAATTTCATATTTTAAAGTACACAATTCAGGGGGTTTTGGTAGATTCAGTTATAGAACTATCACCACTAATTCTAGAATATTTTTATCACCCCAAAATGAAACCCTGTACTCATTAGCAGTCCCTTTCTTTTCCTATAAACCACTAATATACTTTCTATGATTTAGCCTATTCTAGACATTTCATATAAGTGGAATCATATGAGGAAGCCAATCTTTAGTGTAAGTGACTAAAGCTGGCAAAGAGAGAGAAGATAAGAAATAGGTGGGGAATATATATATAACTATACATACACATATATGTAATATATTCTTATAATATATATATTCTTATATATTATATATTCTTCTGTTCTCCTCTAGGATTTTTATGGACTCCTGTCTCACATTTAGGTCTTCCATCCATTTTGAGTCTATTTTTGTGTATGGTGTAAAAAAAATGATCTAGTTTCATTCTTCTGCATGTGGCTGTCCAATTTTCCCAGCACCATTTATTGAAAAGACTGTCTTTTTTCCATTGGATATTCTTTCCTGCTTTGTCAAAGATTAGTTGACCATAGAGTTGAGGGTCCATTTCTGGGCTCTCTATTCTGTTCCATTGATCTATGTGTCTGTTTTTGTGCCAGTACCATGCTGTCTTGATGATCATATCATCAAGCTTTGTAATATAGCTTGGAGTCAGATATTTCTAAATCTATTCTGTTTTGCTAATCCTTTCACCTAGAGAAATCCTGACTATGCTTTAAGATCAAACTCATGTGCCACTCCCTCTCTGAGGCTTTTGACCTTGCCACTACCCGAGGCAGAGTTAATCCCATCCTCTTTTCCTATAGGAATATAGTCATACTTTTGGCATAGGATTGAACACATCAATAGATTTCATGCATCATCCCTCATGAGATTATAGCTTCTATGACAGTAGGCTAGAACTCAGCACAGCATCTAGTAAATGGTGGATATCCAAGAATTTTTTGGTGAATCTAAGAAATGCATGAAGGAACAGTGCCTGGCACCTAGTAACAGCACACAAATATTTGTTAAGTTCAATTAAATTAGGTTATCACAAAGGACATATTAATTAGGGCTGAAAATTTATTCTCATTAAAAAAAAAAAGTCAGACCTTGAAAAATCAGAGAGAGACTTGCCCAAGGAAACATATGAAGGAAATGATAAACTTGAGTCCATCAAGGAAATGTACCTTCTGATTTCTAGTTTAGTGCCTTTTCCATTTCAACATTCTACCTCAAAAATTTTTAAAAAGAAAAAAGCTCAAATGCAAAAGAGAAAACTTAGAATCAGATTAATGGTTGATTGATATGGTCCCTTCTTTGGGTCATTTATCATTAAATGAGGCCAACTGGTTGCTTTTAGAATTACCACTGCTTTCATAGCTTTTCCCTCTTCTGGCCCCTCTACCTTAAAGTCTCTTAGAATAGGTGAAGATGGGTATTTCTTGTGCAAAGCCTCACAGATTTGAGGAAAAAGCCTGTCCTGGTTTCATGCTTGTCATTAAGTGGATGTTGTGACTTGGCCAAAGTGTGTAGCTAATCAGAATAGGTCAAGGACTAGAAACCACATCTCTATCCTCCCAAGACAGTGCTCTTTCTCTAACTGACATACAATAGCCATTGTAAGGTGATAGATGCACCCGTATAACTAAATGGCAGTCTTTTGTAAAAATTAAAGAAGAAATAGGTTAAAAAATGTAAATACAGTATTAAGGAGGGCACTTGTTGTGATGAGCACTGGGTGTTATATGTAAGTGATGAATCACTAAATTCTATCCCTGAAACTAATATTATACTACATATTAACTAACTGGAATTTAAATAAAAACTTGAAACAAAGAATGTAAATAGTTTCAAATGCCAGGAATTTTATTTTTGCTCTTTACCTCTATGATTGGTAGAAATTCCTATAGCTCTATTGCTCTTACAATAATTTGTTTCAAGTTGGAGGCCTTTAGGTTTGATCAAGTTCGCAGAAACTCTTTGGTCTATAGATTTCTGAAGTAAATCAGGGCCAAATTTCCAACTATTTGTCCAAAGTTCCAGTACTTTGAAAAATGCTATCTGATCTTGGCATTCATTTTCCATCATAAAGTTGATGTTTTCAACTTGAATTTTTTTATTAAATACTTTCACAGAATAAGCAAAGAGTGTTCCCCACCAAGTTGCTTATAAATAAAGTGTCTCATTAATCATCAACATTCCCTTGTTACAATGAGAAAGTGAAAAATATGGCTGATGACTAACTGGAGAAAAGGAAATGAAAGCCTTTACAGATACCACTATGCATAGGTATTTCAATACAACTATATCATTTAATCCACACACTAATATAGATGAATATAATTATCTTTTAACTATGAAAAGCTGAGGCTCATAGAACTTAAATGACTTTCACCCTTCATATGTCCAAAAAATTAGAGACTAGGGACCTTTCTACTCTATCACAATGAAAGCTTATTTTCTAATGTAAGACAAGGAACAAAGACAACATAAAGAATCTCACCATAATAAGTCTATTCTTTAGAGTTATTCTCTAGTTGTAATTTTCCAGTATTTTTCTAGACGTGAACTTCATGAACAATAATTCCTCTAATTGTTTGTCCTATGCCATTCATTCAAACAATATTGAGTGCCTTACTATGTGCCAGCACTGTAGGGAAAATGAAAAGACAATATATGATGAAAAGGAATCTTCTGATGTGAATACAATCTCAGATGCTGTCAGAAATGCTAGGGGGAAACTGTATCCTAGCCCATTCCCTCCTAAAAATTTATGCCAGAATATTGATTCTGACAGAGCCCATATTATCACTGTTGACAAGACAAATTTGAGAGTAAGACAAAATGAACCATGTTTTAAAGACATTTGATGTCTAATGTGTTTTTAAAATTAGAACAAAACATGCCTCAAACTTTATTAGTGATACTAACTTGGCAACTTATTGCCAAATGTCAACTGAAAATGCATTCACCCATTCATCCCTTCATCCAACTAACCATAATTTAACTGCTAATAACAATAACTACCAATCCTTTCTAGTTTCCTATGCATCAGACATTGTTCCAAATGCTTAACTATATCACCTCCTAGAATTCCCACAAGTCTCACAGGTAAGTACTGTTATTATCTCCATTTTAGAGATAACAGAGGGTTAAGCAAGTTACCTAAGATCACACATTGTCAAAAATTGGGGCAGTTTGGTTCCAGGATGCTTTAAACTGCTATACCACCCGGGAGGGGACCAAGATGGTGGAGGAGTAGGAGACCTAAATTTCATCTGGTCCCAGGAATTCAGCTAGATAGGGATCAAACCATTCTGAACACCTACAAACTCAACAGGAGATTAAAGAACAGAATAGCAGCAACTCTCTGAACAGAAAATTGACCACATTCTGGAAGGTAGGACATACAGAGAAGTGAATGCCAGGCGATATTCGGGAGGATAGATGGCGGGGGAGGGGGCCTCCATCAGCTGTTACCCACAAGTGATAGAGCAGCAGAGCACAAAATCGGTACTTTTAGAAGTCTGCTCCGCTGAGGGACGTCGCTCCAGTGGCTAAGCGGAGGGTTGAACCCTCACTGGGACAGTGTGGTCTCAGGACCCTCGGGTCACAGAAAGACCAGGGGTGCCTGAGTGTGGCAGAGCTCCCAGGTATCGGAGCGGGGAAGCCAGGTGCAGAGACGGAGCTGAGGCGCGGGCTCTCAGCTTGGAGTTGCCATAAACTGATCCACGGCACAGTCGGGTCACTGCTCTTCCAGCAGGGACCCAACAAGTGGCAGATCCAGGGAGACTCCCCTTCCTCCCCCAGGAGGAGCGGCGCGGGAACACACTGCAGGAATTTGCTGGGTTTGGAGACTCCACACTGAGTCGGGTGCCAGAGATAGAAATGCTCGGTCACAGGCCGGGTGAGCACAGAGTGAGGCTGGAGACTGGAGAGACGGGAGTGACTGACTGCTTTTCTCTGGGGGCTCACTGAGGAGTGGGGCCCCAAGTTCTCGGCTCCTCTGGGGTGGAGATTGGGAGGCCATCATTTTCACTCTCGTCCTCCAAAGCTGTACGGAAAGCTTGCAGGGAACAAAAGCTCCCGAGAACAAACCCGAGCAGATTCCTTAGCCCAGACCCAGCAAGGGCAGGGCAATTCCGCCTCCAGCAAAGACATTTGGGAACCACAGCAAGATACCCCTCCCCCAGGAGATCAGCAAGAACAGCCAGCCAAGACCAAGTTTACCGATTGATGAGAACAGCAGAACTCCAGCGCTAGGGGAATACTGCACATAGAATTCATGGCTTTTTTCCCATGATTCTTTAGTCATTCAAAAATTTTTTTTAACTTTTTTTTTTGAATTTTTCTTTTTTCCTTTTTCAACCAACATCTTATCAATCCCTTTTTTTTTCTTAAGATTTTATTTATTTGACAGAGAGAGACACAGTGAGAGAGGGAACACAAGCAGGGAGAGTGGGAGGGGGAGAAGCAGGCTTCCCGCAGAGCAGGGAGCCTGATGTGGGGCTCGATCCCAGGACCCTGGGATCATGACCTGAGCCGAAGGCAGACACTTAATGACTGAGCCACCCAGGTGCCCCAATTATCAATCCCTTTTTTAAAAAATCTTTTTTATTTTTCATTTTTAGAGTCATATTCTATCCCTTCAGAGTAGTTAACCTTTTTTTGGTATGTATATATGTGTGTGTGTGTGTGTGTGTGTGTGTGTGTGTGTATAAGTTCTCTCCTTAAAATTTTGGGATACAGTTTCTGCTAACAGACCGAAATATACCCTAAATCTCCAGTGTATGGCTTTGTTCTAGTCTCCTGCCTGATCACATTCTCTCCCTTTTTTTTTTTTAAATCCTCTTCTTTTTTCAACCAACTTTTTATCTTATCAATTCCTTTTATAAAATTTTTTATAATTTTCATCTTTACAGTCATATTCCACCCCTTCATCATATTAACCCTTATTTTTGTACATATATGTTTTCCTTCCTTTAAAATTTTGAGAGGCACTTTCTTCTAAAAGACCAAAATATGCCCAAAATCTAGTGTATGGCACTGGTCTATGCACCAGCCTGATCATATTTGATCATATTCTGTTTTTTTATTTTTTTGTCTGTTTGTTTTTATCATTTTCTTCTTCTTTTTTCTTTTTCTTTCTTTGCCCTTCTTTTCCCCTGGATTCAGGTCTCTTCTGATTAGTGTATATTTTTCTGGGGACATTGTTACCCTCTTAGCATTTTGTTCTCTCATTCATCTATTCTCCTCTGGACAAAATGACAAGATGGAAAAACTCACCTCAAAAAAAAAGAACAAGAGGCAGTACCGACTGCCAGGGACCTAATCAATACGGACATTAGTAGATGTTGGAACTAGAGTTCAGAATGATGATTTTATAGATACTAGCTGGGCTTGAAAAAAAACATGGAAGATATTAGAGAAACCCCTTCTGGAGAAATAAAAGAACTAAAATCTAACCAAGTCGAAATCAAAAAGGCTATTAATGGGGTGCAATAAAAAATGGAGGCTCTAACTGCTAGGATAAATGAGGCAGAATTAGTGATATAGAAGACCAAATGATGGAAAATAAAGAAGCTGAGAAAAAGAGAGATAAACAACTACTGGATCACGAGGGTAGAATTCGAGACATAAGCGATACCATAAGATGAAACAACATTAGAATAATTGGGATCCCAGAAGAAGAAGAAAGAGAGAGAGGGGCAGAAGGTATATATATTGGAGCAAATTATAGCAGAGAACTTCCCTAATTTGGGGAACAAAACAGGCATCAAAATCCAGGACACAGAGGACCCCTCTCAAAATCAATAAAAATAGGTCAACACCCCAATATCTAATAGTAA
>NW_027761289.1:0-4082 GCF_054177405.1 Leptonychotes weddellii
GTGGTGAGCACTGTGAATTGTGTCAGACTGTTGAATCACAGACCTGTACCTCTGAAACAAATAATACATTATATGTTAAAAAAAAAAAAAAAAGATAGCAGGAATGGAAGAATGAAGGGGGGGAATCGGAGGGGGAGACGAACCATGAGAGATTATGGACTCTGAGAAACAAACTGAGGGTTCTAGAGGGTAGTGGGTAGGGGGATAGGTTAGTCTAGTGATGGGTATTAAATAGGGCATTTACTGCATGGAGCACTGGATGTTATACGCAAACAATGAATCATGGAACACTACATCAAAAACTAATGATGTAATGTATGGTGATTAACATAACATAATAAATAAGTTTAAAAAAAAGATAATGCTGATAGTGCAGACTATGTAATACTTCTAAACCTCTATAACTGAGAGATATATGATTTCACTTATATGTAGAATCTGAAAACAAAACAAATGAACAAACAAACAAAACACCAAAAACAAATTCATAAATACAGAGAACAAACTGGCAGTTGCCAGAGGGGAAGAGAGTGTGGGATATGAGAAATAGGTAAAGGGGATTAAGAGGTACAAACCTCCATTGGAAAGAAGAAGATGGCAGAGAAGTAGGAGGACCCTAGGCTCGCCTCAACCCATGAACACAACAAGATAACTATTAAATCATCCTAAATGCCCCAGAAATTGACCTGAAGACTGACAGAACAAAATCCATAACTAAAGGGAGAGAAGAGCCACAGAGAAAAATGTAGGAGGTGAGGAGACTTGGTTTAGGGGAGAAAGGGATTGTGAATGCTGTGACAGAGAGGGAACCATAGTCTTGGAGAAGGGCAAGAGAGAGAGAGGGGCACACAGGGCAACAAACAAAGAGAACATGGAGGAATTTCATTAGTTCTTTCAATCCTATTAATTGAAAGTGACAGGATGGAGAAATATTTATCATGCAATTGGATGTCAAAGGAAAGCCAGACTAGCAATACTTATATTGAACAAACTAGACTTTAAAATAATGACTGTAACAAGAGAAAAAGAAGGGCACTATATCATAATAAAGGGGACAATCCAACCAGATCTAACAATTTTAAATATCTATGCACCCAACATGGGAGCACTCAAATATATAAAACAATAACCAACATAAAGGAACTAATTGATAATGATACAATAATATAGGGGACAGATCATCTAAACAGAAAATCAACAAAAAAAACAATGGCTTTGATTGACACACAGGACCGGATGGACTTTACAGATATATTCAGAACATTCTATTCTAAAACAGTAGAATACACATTCTTTTCAAGTACACATGGAATATTCTCCAGAATAGATCACATATTGGGTCACAAATCAGTGAATACAAAAAGATTGAAATCATACCATGTAACTTTTATGATCACAATGCTATGAAACATGAAGTCAATCACAAGAAAAAATCAGGAAAGACCACAAATCCGTGGAGGTTCAACAACATGCTACTAAACAATGAATGGGTCAACCAGGAAATCAAAGAATAAAAAAATACATGGAAACAAATGAAAATGAAAACACAAAGGTTTAAAACCTTTGGGATGCACAAAAGCAGTACTAAGAGGGAAGTATATAGCAATACAGGCCTACCTCAAGAAGCAAGAAAAATCTCAAATAAACAACCTAAACATACACATTAAGGAGCTAGAAGAAAGAACAACGAATGGAGCCTAAAGACAGTAAAAGGAGGGCAATAATAAAGAATAGAGCAGGGGCGCCTGGGTGGCTCAGTGGGGTAAGCATCCAACTCTTGATTTTGGCTTAGGTCATGATATCAGGGTCATGAGATCAAGCCCTGCATTGGGTGTGGAGCCTGCTTCAGATCCTCTCTCCCCTTTCTCCACATCCTCACCAACACCTGTTGTTTCTTGGGTTGTTAATTTTAGCCATCCTGACAGGTTTAAAATGGTATCTCATCGTGGTTTTGATTTGTATATCCCTGATGATAAGTGATGTTGAGAATCCTTTCATGTGTCTGTTGGCCATCTGGATGTCTTCTTTGGAAAAGTGTCTATGTCTTCTGCCCATTTCTTAACTGGGTTCTTTGTTTTTTGAGGGTTGAATTTGATAAGTTCTTTGTAGATTTTGAATACTAACCCTTTACCAGAGATGTTGTTTGCAAATATCTTCTCCCATTCTGTAGGCTGCCTTTTAGTTTTGTTGATTTTTTCCTGTGTTGTGCAGAAGTTTTTTATCTTAATGAAGTCCCAAAAGTTCATTTTTGCTTTTGTTTCCCTTGCCTCTGGTGATGTGTCTAATAAGAAGTACCTTGGGTTGAGGTCAAAGATATTTGTGCTGTGTTCTCCTCTAGGATTTTCATGGTTTCCTGTCTCACATTTAGGTCTTTCATCCATTTTGAATTTAGTTTTGTGTATGGTGTGAGAAAGTGGTCCAGTTTCATTCTTCTGCATGTTGCTGTCCAGTTTTCCCAACAGAATTTGTTGAAGAGACTGTCTTTTTTTTCATTGGCTATTCTTTCCTGCTTTGTCGAAGATTCATTGACCATATAGTTGCGGGTCCATTTCTGGGTTTTCTATTCTGTTCCATTGATCTATGTGTCTATTTTAAAACCAGTACTATACTGTCTTGATGACTACAGCTTTGTAATAGAGCTTGAAGTCCAGGATAGTGATGCCTTCAGTTTTGTTTTGTTTTCATAATTTTTTATTATTATTATGTTCAGTTAGTCAACATATAGTACATCATTAGTTTTTGATGTAGTGTTCAACGATTCATTAGTTGAGTATAACATCCAGTGCTCATTACCACATGTGCCCTCCTTAATACCCATCACCCGGTTACCCCATTCTCCCCCTAACCTCCCCTCTGTAACCCTCAGTTTGTTTCCTGGAGTCCTGAGTCTCTCATGGTTCATCTCCCCCTCTGATTTCTTCCCATTCAGTTTTCCCTCCCTTCCCCTGTGGTCCTCCCTGCTATTCCTTATGTTCCACATATGAGTGAAACCATATGATAATTGCCTTTCTCTGCTTGACTTATTTTACTTAGGATAATCCTCTCCCATTCCATCCATGTCAATGCAAATGGTAAGTATTCATCCTTTCTGATGGCTGAGTAATATTCCATTGTATATATGAACCACATCTTCTTCACCCATTCATCTGTTGAAGGACATCTCGGCTCCTTCCACAGTTTGGCTACTTTGGCCTTTGTGCTATGAACATTGGGGTGCAGGTGCCCCTTCTTTTCACTACATCTGTATCTTTGGGGTAAATACCTGGTAGTGCAATCCCTAGGTTATAGGGTAGCTCTATTTTTAACGTCTTGAGGAACCTTCATACTGTTTTCCAGAGTGGCTGTACCAGTTTACATTCTCACCAAAAGTGTAAGAGGGTTCCCTTTTCTCCACATCTCCAACATTTGTTGTTTCTTGTCTTGTTAATTTTTGCCATCCTAACTGGTGTAAGGTGGCATCTCATTGTGATTTTAATTCGTATTTCCCTATGGCTAGTGATGTTGAGCATTTTTTCATGTGTCCGTTAGCCATTTGTATGTCTTCTTTTGAGAAGTGTCTGTTCATGTCTTCTGCCCATTTATTGACTGGATTATTTGTTTTTTGGGTATTGAGTTTGAGAAGTTCTTTATAGATCTTGGATACCAGCCCTTTATCTGTAATGTCATTTGCAAATATCTTCTCCCATTCCATGTGTTGTCTCTTAGTTTTGATGACTGTTTCCTTTGCTGTGCAGAAGCTTTTTATCTTAATGAAGTCCCAAAAGTTCATTTTTGCTTTTGTTTCCCTTGCCTTTAGAGATGTGTCCTGAAAGAAGTTGCTGTGGCTGATGTCAAAGAGGTTACTGCCTATAGTCTCCTCTAGGATTTTGATGGATTCCCATCTCACATTGAGGCCTTTCATCCACTTTTGAGTTTATTTTTGTGTGTGGTATAAGAGAATGGTCCAGTTTCATTCTTCTGCATGTGGCTGTCTGATTTTCCCAGCACCATTTATTGAAGAGACTGTCTTTTTTCCATTGGACATTCTTTCCTGCTTTGTCGAAGATGAGTTGACCATAGAGTTGAGGGTCCATTTCTGGGTT
>NW_027761290.1:0-298 GCF_054177405.1 Leptonychotes weddellii
GGCTTCTCTGGGAGTCTTGACTTTTGTTCTGGAGGGCGATTCTGGAAGGACATGGCCTCTTTCCTGGACCATTTGCTTTCCTCACTGTTATTGTCATGGTGCCGTCATCATCAACATCACGGGCCCCATCATTACTGTTGTCACTTCATCCTCTGTGTTGGCATCATCACCATCACAGCCGTCACGGAATTGGCGTTCAGTGGGGCCCAGGCACTGCTCTAAGTGCTTTCAACGTATTATCCCTTTGTCATCATCACTGGTCCATAAGGTAGTGTCGTTGCCATCCCCATTTGAATGA
>NW_027761291.1:0-298 GCF_054177405.1 Leptonychotes weddellii
CTGCGGGAGGCCTGCTTCTCCCTCTCCCACTCACCCTGCTTGTATTCCCTCTCTCACTGTGTCTCTCTCTGTCAAATAAATAAATAAAATCTTTTTTTTAAAAAAAGAACTTCTCAAACTCAACACCCAAAAAACAATAATCAAATCAAAAAATGGGCAGAAAACTTGACAGACACTTCTCCAAAGAAAACATACAAATGACTAATAGACACATGAAAAAATGTCCAACGTCATTAGCCATCAGGGAAATTCAAATCAAAACTGCATTGAGTTACCACCTTACACCAGTTAGAATGGC
>NW_027761292.1:0-298 GCF_054177405.1 Leptonychotes weddellii
TCCCTCTAACCCTACCCCCTCTTGCGCTCTCTCTCTCACTCTCTCTCTCTCTCAAATAAATAAATAAAATCTTTAAAAAAAAAAAAAGGAGTGAAAAGCTCAGAAATAAACCCATGCATATACGGTCAATTAATCTATGACAAAGGAGCAAAGAATATACAGTGCAAAAAAAGACAAGCTCTTCAACAAATGGTGCTGGGAAAACTGGACAGCTACATCCAGAAGAATGAAACTGGACCACTTTCTTGCACCATACACACAAATAAACTCAAAATGGATTAAAGACTGCTGGAAGAAA
>NW_027761293.1:0-298 GCF_054177405.1 Leptonychotes weddellii
GCTGCCACAAAGCACTGCTGGCCTGGAAACTGTGAGGGACAGCTGCAAAATACATTCTCTGCTATCCTTTTGTTTGTTTGTTTGTTTTTCAAGGCTTCTTTTTTTTTTTTTTTTAAAGATTTTATTTATTTATTTGAGACAGAGAGAATGAGAGAGACAGAGAGCACATGAGAGGGGGGAGGGTCAGAGGGAGAAGCAGGCTCCCCGCCGAGCAGGGAGCCCGATGCGGGACTCGATCCCGGGACTCCGGGATCATGACCTGAGCCGAAGGCAGTTGCTTAACCAACTGAGCCACCCA
>NW_027761294.1:0-298 GCF_054177405.1 Leptonychotes weddellii
AAACAAAACAACATGACCCAACTACATGCTACATTTTAAAAATAAACTTTAAGGGCGCCTGGGTGGCTCAGTTGGTTGAGCGACTGCCTTCGGCTCAGGTCATGATCCTGGAGTCCCGGGATCGAGTCCCGCATCGGGCTCCCTGCTCAGCGGGGGGTCTGCTTCTCCCTCTGACCCTCTTCCCGCTCGTGCTGTCTGTCTCTCATTCTCTCTCTCTCAAATAAATAAATAAAATCTTTAAAAAATAAAAATAAAAAATAAACTTTAAATACAGACATGGATAGAGTTTAGAATAAAA
>NW_027761295.1:0-298 GCF_054177405.1 Leptonychotes weddellii
AGAAATAATGTGAAGCCAGAGATAAGATTAATACACAAAACGCTTACCATGAAAATCCTCTACACTTACTAGATATGGGCCACAATTTGACTCTGAGCTTCCTACCAGCCCATACAAAGAAAGAAACAAGGCCAGCCATATTACTCACAACATTTATTAGATATAAACAGATCAGGTGCTTAATTCTAAGACCAGAAAGGAATGTCTTCCATACGCTTTCATACAGAGGGCCTATGTAATATAGTGAGAAAGGCCCTAAAAACATCCTTATTGTAAATAAAACAGTGAATGCCATGGG
>NW_027761296.1:0-298 GCF_054177405.1 Leptonychotes weddellii
AAGGAATAAGGAATGTTCCATACCGTATCCGTGTGCGGTTGTCCAGAAAACGTAACGAGGATGAAGATTCACCAAACAAGCTCTACACACTGGTTACCCATGTACCTGTCACCACTTTCAAAAATCTGCAGACAGTTAATGTGGATGAGAACTAACCGCTGATTGTCAAATAAAGGTATAAAACTGAAAAAAAAAAAAAGAGCTCTTACTATTGACCAGCTACTAGGATATGGAAATAGTTTTGCTCAACTGAAGCTCACATTAATAATTACATCCATGTTATTACAAAGATACACTG
>NW_027761297.1:0-298 GCF_054177405.1 Leptonychotes weddellii
AAGTACAGAGCTTCCATATACTCTCTCTTCTTGCAGTCTCCTCTACAATTAACATCTTACATTAGGGTGGTACATTTGTTACAAGTGATGAGCCAATGTTGATACATTGTTATTAACTCAAGTCCATAGTTCACATTAGGATTCACTCCTGGTGTTGTACCTTCTATGGGTGTGAACAAATGTATAATGCCCCCTATCCCCCATTATAGCACCCTACAGAAGATTTCACTGTCCTAAAACTCCCCTGTGCTCCACTTATTCATCTTTCCCTCCTCCCAAGCCCCTGATCCATTGACTA
>NW_027761298.1:0-298 GCF_054177405.1 Leptonychotes weddellii
GATTTCAACTTTCAGTTTTTCAAGGGATGCTAAATAAGGGATACACTGAGTACCTACTAAATACAAGGTATTATAGTCGCCATAAGAAAGATACAGAGAAATAAAACACAGAGCACATTAAAATAACAATAATGAAACCAGGGCTAAGTTGCATTTTCTTTTTAATGAAAAAAGGCAAAGACGTCAGTAAGCAGTTAATAGGCAGTAATAACAAATGGTGAATTGAATTGACGGTCATCCAGAAGAAAGAGAAATTAAGGAGTTGATCCCATTAACAATTGCACCCAAAACCATAAGA
>NW_027761299.1:0-298 GCF_054177405.1 Leptonychotes weddellii
CATATTGTCACTGGATTCGGCGTCTCTGGATTCAGTCACTGTCAATGTCAATGCCATTTATTGCAGAAATGGAAAAATTCATCCTAAATGTGTGTGGAATCTCGAGGGAATGCAGATAGCCAAAAACAATTTTGAAAAAGAACAAAGCTGGACGACTCACACTTCCCGGTTTCAATCCATATTACAAAACAGTGTTAGTTAAAACAGTGTGGTGTTGATTAGGGACAAATAGACAGTGTTGAACTAGAACAGAGAGACCAGAGATAAGCGCTTGTATCCATGGCCAAGTGAGCTTCAG
>NW_027761300.1:0-4081 GCF_054177405.1 Leptonychotes weddellii
AAAAAAAAAAAAAAAAAAGAAGCTCCTTTATGATGGGGAAGACCTTGATTCCCAGCCTGGTCCCTGAGAGCCTTTAAAGTGAGACAGGTGAGGGGCGTCTGGGTGGCTCACTCGGTTAAATGTCAACTCTTGGTTTCGGCTCAGGTCATGATCTCTGGGTTGTGAGATTGAGCCCCTACTCGGGCTCCATGCTCAGCGTGGAGTGGAGTCTGCTTGAAATTCTCTGCCTCTCCCTCTCCATCTGCCCCTCCCTCTGCTTGCGTGCTCTCTCTCTAAAATAAATAAATAAAATCTTTAAAAAAATAGACAGGTGCACAAATGCTGGTGGTAGGAAGGGCCAGCATTGGCAGAATCCAGACTACTGTTCTCTATAGAACAAAGTGAGGGCATTGTGTCCAATTCATGTCAAGATTTGGAGTAGGGAGGGCAGAGGAGTTTCTGCCTCCATGAGGCTAGTGAGGCAAGCAGGGCTCCTGGTTCCAGTCTTTGCCCACTCCTGTTTTTCTTTTGCCAGCTCCCAGATGTTAATGAGCTGATACCATTGTTAAACACTTTTCCCCCCCACTTTTTTGAAAATGAATCCCCATATGATCCTAAACAAAGTGGGACTGGGGGCGTGCCTTACTATGCTGGGGAGGCCATCAGGGTGAAGCCCCCAGAAGGGTCCTTCTTTGAATCCTAGCTAGCTCCCTAAGCCCTGTTTTCTCCTTTCTTGCAAGGGCCTAACAATTCAGATGGGGTTCTTTCTCTGCCACTCTGGGGATTCTCTTCCTGAACTAGAAGCAGTTGTCCATCCTTCCTGCTCACTTTCTCTCCTCCTCCAGGCTAGAAGAGCCCCAGCCTGCTGAATGTCTACCCATTCAGTGCCCAGGCTCCTCACACCTCTAGAGCAGATCCTGAGTGGGGCACCAGGTCCCCACACTTCATTGCCCCCCTCTGTTAAGATCTCTCTAAAAACAATTGCATGGTATCTTCCCTCCAAAGGTTGTACAGTTGATCATTATGGGGAAAGAGACCCAATGCTACCAAATTATGAGTCTGGGGAAGGTTTGAAACTTTCAGAAACCTGGGATCCTTATGCCAGCCCTGGTCCTCTCCTCTCAGCCCTGGCCTGAAGATACCAACCAGGGTAACCACTCATGTTCCTCCTTACCTCTGAGACAGTTGTATGTGAGCATCTCCCAATTGTTATTCTCACCTCTGTTCCCACCCACATGACTCCTTGGACCTCTGCTTCCAAAAAACTATTCACAAGAGAAGAAATGGATTGACCACAGATTCTCTTCCTGGCTTTCTCCCTCACCAAGCCCAGGAGCCCTCTTTGAGTTAGGGTCTGACTGCTGATAATTAAGTGGATGATGGACAAGACTAACAAGAGTGACAAACGTGGAATCAAGAGCCCACTCCAAGCTTCAGTTAAACAAAGTGCACACCCCACCAAGGGCTCAGTAGAAAGATCTTCTGGGGTCACCTGGGAACATGCTGCATTCTGCAAGGAAAAACTATCTTTTATTGGAGAAGTCACACAGTTTTAAAAATCCAACCAGTGTTCTCCACTCTGTCTTTCTGACTCTGCTTCTCTGGTTTGATCCCTCTTGGCCATGCATTTCCAAACTTTCCACTCTGGAGCCATTCCCATCCCCTCTTCTGAAGCAGAAGGCTTTCCCTTATGCCTTGTAAAGGCCTCCTTACATCCTTCCCTTTCCCAACATTTACAGGGGAGACCTACTTGCTGGGGAGCTCACTAGGGCCTGAACAGTAGAATGGAGGGGGAAAGTGGGTCACCCATATGTCCTTTCTCCCTCTCCGAAGCTCCCCATAAATCTCCTATCCCATACTGACCTTCCACTGTCCCTGAGGGGACCATGAGAACAGTGAGCCAATCTAGTCAGTGATGAGCGGTCACTTGATTTCCCCTTTTTTTATTTTTAAGATTTTATTTATTTATTTGACAGAGAGAGAGACAGTGAGAGAGGGAACACAAGCAGGGGGATTGGGAGAGGGAGAAGCAGGCTTCCCGCCGAGCAGGGAGCCCGATGCGGGGCTCGATCCCAGGACCCTGAGATCATGACCTGAGCCGAAGGCAGTCGCTTAACCAACTGAGCCACCCAGGTGCCCCGATTTTCCCTTTAGACAATGATCTCAGTTATATCTAGGTCAGTGTCTCCCTAGCCTTGGCCCAGGACACTGAACTGGTGATATCTGAGTCCCCTGTTCCCCTATAACTCCTCTCAGCCTTTCCTTCCCTTCCCCCTCTGTAGCATTCCAACCCAAGTCAGGGCTCTGTCCATCTCTGCTGGGGAAGCCCTGTCCTCTAATTCTGTGGCTCCGGCCTGCTCCTAGAGCCTGCATGGGGCTGTTGTGGGGGACAATGTCCACTTCTCCCCATTTTCCCCCAGTACAAAGCAAAGATAATAGAGACTTTGAGATGACTATCACTTTAGAATCAGGCTGCCAAAGCCTGAGGACCTGAAACCTATGAAAGACCTAGGCCCAGTCTGCTTCTCCAGAACCTTCAGCTGAGGGAGGCCTAGGATGAGGTAGACCATCCTCATTCTTGGAGAAGCCCCCCGCCCCTCCCCGTTCCCCAGCTCATCACAGATCTTTCCCTTTTCCTTTATTTCCCAGATAATGGAAACCTCTGGAGACCAGACGTAGCTAACTCACTGGCTCTGTACTTTGGCTATAATTCTGGTGAGAGGCTCCAAGGGACCCCCTCTCTGCCCCTTCCTCTGTCCTCCTACCATTCACACCTGAGAGCCTCTTTTGCTCCCCAGAGTAAGTGCATTTCCCTGCCTCTCTCAGGCCCCTCGCCCCATTCCCATCTGTTGGTCTCTTGGTCCTATTCCATCCTCTTATTCATCTTTCTTTCCTGTCTCTCCTCATCTTTTTTCTTGCTCCAATGAAGAGACCTTTGGAGCCAGGCCCAGGCATTCCCTCTGGCAATTAGAGGAGAAACTGCTCCAAGACTTCTACCTACAACTGGTGAGTGACCCTGACCACTCACTCCTGACTTCATGACCTGATTCAGCCTCCTTCCCCATCTGAATTTTTGTTACCAACAGAAATGGGGACCCATTGGGTAATAATGGAAGCACAGTTTACAATGCACACTATTAGCCTTGAAACTGTGATTTTCTTTTTTAAGATTTTATTTATTTATTTGTCAGAGAGAGAGAGCACAAGCAGGGGGAGCGGCAGGCAGAGGGAGAAGCAGGCTCCCTGCTGAGCAAGGAGCCGGATGCAGGACTCAATCCCAGGGCCCTGGGATCATGGCCTAAGCCGAAGGCAGCTGCTTAACCGACTGAGCCACTCAGGTGTCCCATGAAATTGTGATTCTTTTTTTTTTAAGATTTTGTTTATTTATTTGACAGAGAGAGAGAGACACAGCGAGAGAGGGAACACAAGCAGGGGGAGTGGGAGAGGGAGAAGCAGGCCCCCTGCTGAGCAGGGAACCTCATGCTGGGTATTGATCCCAGGACCCTGAGATCAAAACCTGAGCCGAAGGCAGTCGCCTAACTGACTAAGCCACCCAGGTGCCCCTGAAATTGTGTTTTTTTTTTTTTTTAGATTTTATTTATTTATTTGACAGAGAGAGACACAGCGAGAGAGGGAACATAAGCAGGGGGAGTGGGAGAGGGAGAAGCAGGCCTCCCGCCGAGCAGGCAGCCCTATGCGGGGCTCGATCCCAGGATCCTGAGATCAGGATCCTGAGATCAGGACCTGAGCTGAAGGCAGACACTTAACGACTGAGCCACCCAGGCACCCCGAAATTGTGATTCTTGAAAAAGTTTTTATTTAGGGAGATTTACCTCCATTTCACATTTTGTGCATAAACTGAGACTTTATTGTGTATGTGTGTGTTTAAGATTAATTATTTATTGGGGCGCCTGGGTGGCTCAGTTGGTTAAGCGACTGCCTTCGGCTCAGGTCATGATCCTGGAGTCCCTGGATCGAGTCCCGCATCGGGCTCCCTGCTCGGCAGGGAGTCTGCTTCTCCCTCTGACCCTCCCCCCTCTCATGTGCTCTCTCTCTCCTCTCATCCTCTCTCTCAAATAAATAAATAAAATCTTTAAAAAAA
>NW_027761301.1:0-298 GCF_054177405.1 Leptonychotes weddellii
AAACCTCTCCTTAGAAAAACCTCAAAATATTAAGAGAAATTAAGAAAGATATAAATAAACAAAAGAGAAAAAAAATGAGTTCACATTCTGCCTATGACCCTATTCATGTGACTTTACACAAATTATTAAACCAAGCTTCCTCAGCTATAAGAGATTAAAAATATCAACTTGCTCTAATTGTTATATTAATTAGCAAAAATACATTTAAGCAGTACAATCCATTCGCATTCAATCACTATTTCTATTTTGGCTTATTTTCTATGGCAGTTGAGCAGAAATAAATTGTCTTCCTCTTACA
>NW_027761302.1:0-298 GCF_054177405.1 Leptonychotes weddellii
ATATGGAAATTCTGGAGAATTTCTCCAACTCTTGAATTCTTCAGTATATAGCAAAGCTGGATTTGGGCGAGATAGGAGGCCTACAATTGGGGCAGAGGAGGACCAGAGGCACATGGGGGCTAGCATATAAAGAATACACATCTTTTGTTGGCGGGGATGTGGAGAAAGGGGAACCCTCCTACACTGTTGGTGGGAATGCAAGCTGGCGCAGCCACTCTGGAAAACAGTATGGAGGTTCTTCAAAAAGTTGAAAACAGAGCTACCATATGACCCAGCAATTGCACTACTGGGTATTTAC
>NW_027761303.1:0-298 GCF_054177405.1 Leptonychotes weddellii
TATAAATTAAAGCATACATTATGTACTTTTATCTCATTTTAAATACATAAAAATGTACAATGTGTATATATATGAATCTATTTAAATGTCCACACTTCTAGGTCTATCTTTTTTCCTTTTTATTGCTGAATAGTATTCTACTGTATGAATATGCAATAGGGTTTTTTTTTAAGATTTTATTTATTTATTTGAGAGAGAGAGAGCAAGCAAGCACCAGTAGGGGAAGGGAGAGGGAGAAGCAGACTCCCCGCTGAGCAAGGAGCCCAATGCTGGGCTCGATCCCAGGACCCCGAGATCA
>NW_027761304.1:0-298 GCF_054177405.1 Leptonychotes weddellii
ATGTCTAAACAAATCAGACTGAATTCCGCCCCAGGAAACCAGGTACGCAGTTCCGTACGTGCTTGAGCCCTGCACGCGCTGTTGCCTCTGCCTGAACCCCCTTTCCTGCCATCTGCGTGACTTGCCACTCAGACGCCACCCTCCGTGCAAGGCAGCACCCACCGACACCCCTTGTCCACCTGGCCCTCGCCCTTCCCCACGGCACCGATCCCCATCTGACTCAAATACAGGTTTTCCTCGCTCGTTTTTCACCTGTCTCTCCCACTGGAGTGTCCCTCCTGTTCACTGCCCAGAACAC
>NW_027761305.1:0-298 GCF_054177405.1 Leptonychotes weddellii
CCCCCCCCACTCTCTACTGTGGCCAAGAGTGCCCGCCTAATCTAGAAGTGTCATTGGATGCAGAGATGGCCAGTTTGTAGTCCTGTTCAGTGAGCTGCAAGGGGTGCAGATCTCCCTTCATGAAGCCAGAGAGGATGACGAAGCTAAGAACCAAAAGGTTCACGCCCGTGAACACCTTGGTAACCAGGGCCGACTCACTAGCTCCCAGGACCAGGAGTCCTGTGGGAAAGATGGAATACGAAATACGCAAAATAACTCAACCCCTACGGACAGAAAGCAGACCGGTGGTCGCCAGGGG
>NW_027761306.1:0-298 GCF_054177405.1 Leptonychotes weddellii
ATAAAAAGTAATAAAAGTCTGGGGCGCCTGGGTGGTTCAGTCAGTTAAGCGTCTGCCTTCGGCTCAGGTCATGATCCCGGGGTCCTGGGATCGAGCCCCGCATCGGGCTCCCTGCTGGGCTGGAATCCTGCTTCTCGCTCTCCCACTCCCCCTGCTCGTGTTCCTGCTCTCGCTGTGTCTCTCTCTGTCAAATAAATTTAAAAAAAATCTTAAAAAAAAAAAATTGTTAGTTTAAAATACTGGAGAAGGGGCGCCTGGGTGACTCAGTCGTTAAGCGTCTGCCTTTGGCTCAGGTCAT
>NW_027761307.1:0-298 GCF_054177405.1 Leptonychotes weddellii
TTATTTATTTATTTGACAGAGAGAGACACAGCGAGAGAGGGAATACAAGCAGGGGTAGCAGGAGAGAAGTGCAGCTTTTAGACATCACCCCCCCCCACGCACACAAAAACAGAAGGAGAACACATCGGAAACAAACAGCAAACTCACACTAAATGGTGAAATATTAGGGGCATTCCCATTTACTTCAGGAACAAGGTTGGGAGGCCCTCAATCACCATTATTCAACATCCTTCTGGAGGTTCTGGTCAATGCAGTACATCCAGAAAATGAAAGAATAAGAGATATAAATATCGGAAAA
>NW_027761308.1:0-298 GCF_054177405.1 Leptonychotes weddellii
ATCAGTTTAAAAAAAAAAAAACATAGCTTATATTCAAAGAAGAAAAAATTAATAATTTTAAAATAACTCTAGTTGACCCTTGACTAATGCACGGGTTAAGGACACTGACCTCCATCCACCACACAGTCAAAAATCGGTGTATAAATTTTGGCTATCTCAAAATTTAACTACTAATAGCCTACTCTTTTTTTTTTTTTTTAATTTTATTATGTTATGTAGGTCACCATACAATACATCATTAGTTTTTGTTGTAGTGATCCACGATCCATTGTTTTCGTATAACACCCAGTGCTCCATG
>NW_027761309.1:0-298 GCF_054177405.1 Leptonychotes weddellii
ATGATAAAATAAATTAATGTTGTTTGAGCCACCAAGTCTGAGATACTGTCATGGTAGCTTGAGCAGACTAACATACTGAATGATCAACGGAGCTGAGGACAACTGGTGGAGCGCTTGAGTGAAAACAAAAATCTGAAGCAGAAGTCTTCTCAAATCTGGAAGGTGTCCCTAAAAGGCCATGGTGTGCTGTTAATGATGAATAGACATGTTCAGAGTGCCTGCCCAGAGCTTGCCATTGCAGGGCTAATTGATGATCCACAACCATTGATGATGGAGAAAACCTAAGGGTCTTGGCTAC
>NW_027761310.1:0-298 GCF_054177405.1 Leptonychotes weddellii
TATTGTGAAAACGAAAAAAGTGATAAGAGCATTCTATCAACTGAATGTTGCGTCTCCCCAAATTCCTATGTTGGAGCCTAATCTCCCATATGATGGTATTCGGAGAGGAGGCCTTTGGGAGGTGATTAAGCCATGAGGTGAAGCCTTCATGAATGGGATTAGTGCCCTTATAACGGAGGCCTGAGAGGCATCCCTCTCCTCGTCCTTCATGGGATGGCACTGTGTGAGAAAACAGCGTCTGTGAACCAGGAAGCCATTCTTTCTATATTCTGATCGTGGATTTCCCAGCTTCTAGAAA
>NW_027761311.1:0-4081 GCF_054177405.1 Leptonychotes weddellii
GAAATAAGTCAAGCAGAGAAAGTCAATTATCATATGGTTTCACTTATTTGTGGAACATAAGGAATAGCATGGAGGACATTAGGAGAAGGAAGGGAAAAATGAAGGGGGGCGGGAATTGGAGGGAGAGATGAACCATGAGAGACTATGGACTCTGAGAAACAAACTGAGGGTTTTAGAGGGGAGGGGGGAGGGAGGATTGCTTAGCCAGTGATGGGTATTAAGGAGGGCACGTACTGCATGGAGCACTGGGTGTTATACGAAAACAATGGATCATGGATCACCACATCAAAAACTAATGATGTATTGTATGGTGACTAACATAACATAATTTAAAAAAAAAAATCTAAAAAATAAAAAATAAAAATAAAAATAAACAGGGCAACTACTTCCCAAAATAAAAGATCTGAATAGGATCCAGAGTCCCTTACATAATAGACAAAACGTTCAGGATACTATAAAAAATTACCCATCATAGCAATAACCATGAAAATCACACCTTAAATGAGAAAGACAATCAAATGATGCCAACAGAATGAATGATGTATCAGAAGTTGGGATTATCTGATAAGGATTTCAAAGAAGCTGTCATAAAAATGCTTTAACAATTAATTACAAATTCTCTTGAAACAAATGAACAAATAGAAAATCTCAGCTAAGAAATAGAAGTTATAAAAATTTCCAAGTGGAAATTGTAGAACTAAAAAATAAAATAACAAACTTGTTGGATGGGCTCAATAGTAGAGCAGAGATGACAGAGGATAGTATCAGAGAACTGTAGGACAGACAGAACAATAGAATTCAGCCAATTTTAACAACAGAGAAAAAAATATGACAAAAGATAAACAGAGACTCAGGGACCTGTAGGGTAATAACAAAATATCCAACATTCATATCATCCAGGTCTCAAAAGGACAGGGAGACAGACAGAAGAACAGAGACTTTCTGAAGAAATAGTAGATGAAAACTTTCCAAATTTGGTGAAAGACACAATGTACAAATTCAAGAAGCTGAACAAACACCAAACAGAATAAACCTAAGGAAATCCATGCCAAGATGCATTACAGTAAAACATTTGAATATCAGAGACAAAGGAAAAAATCTTGAAAGAAGCCAGAGAGAAAAGACATATTACCTAAGGGAACACCAGTTTGAATGGCAGAAAATTTCACATTTAAAATGTAGGAGGCCCCAAAGAGAGGCTTCACTATTTTTCAACCACAAAAAGGAAAGAACAATTGACTGCAAATTCTGAATGTAAAATTGTCCAATTGTCCTTCAGGAATTAAGAGAAAATAAAACTATTCTTACACATGGTAAAAAAAAAATACAACTGTGGCTAGGAGATCAATCCTTAGAAATGACTGAAACAGACATTATAACACCACCTGATACTCCAGATAATGGTATTTAAACCTGGGGAATATAAAGAAATTTGAAATTTTCTAAATTGAAGTAAGATTTCCACACTCACACAAAGTCAACAAAATGTTGACACCACTAGACTTTTTACAAGTCACTTACATATGCTGTCCATACCCAGAGAAACAATTGCAAAAATCATACAAAGAGAGAAATTTTTTAAAAACTACAAATAAACCAAGACAGAATTATAAAAAATGTTCAAGTAACCTGAAGGAAGGCAAGAAACAAGAAAGAGGAAAAAGACCAATGAAAATAAATAGAAAATAATAAAATAATAGAAGTGCTAACATATCAATTATTACTTTAAATGTAAATGGTTTAATACTACTAATCAAAAAATATATTGGCAGAGTGGATAAAAGAACAATATCAAAATATATGCTACTTCTAGGAAATTTACTTTCTTTAAAAAAAGATTTATTTATTTGAGAGCGAGAGCATGTGCTTGCATGAGCACAGGTGGGGAGAGGCAAAGAAAGAGGGAGAGAAAGTCTTAAGCAGACTCTGAGCTGAGTGTGAAGCCCAACAACAGGGCTCAATCCCATGACCCTAGATCCTGACTGAGCCAAAACCAAGAGTTGGACACTATGCCAATCAGGCGCCCTAAGAAATTTACTTTAAGTACAACACTGATAGATTGAAAGTAAAAGGATGGGTATTAAGCCATGTTGTGATGAGCACTGGGTGTTATATGCAACTAATGAATCGTTGAACACTACATCAAAAACTAATGATGTACTATATGTTGGCTAACTGAACATAATAATAAAAGAAAGTAAAAGGATGGAAAAAGACATACCATGAAAATATTAATAAAAAACTGGCATGGTTAATATTAATACCTGATAAAATAGAATTCACAGCAAAGAAAATTTACATAATAAAGGGATCAATCTACCAGGAAAACATAGATCCTAAATGGGCACACATAAACCAGTCTTAAAATATATGAAGTTAAATAAAACTGATAGAGCTCAAAGGAAAATGAGACAAAGCAACAAATATAGTTAAGGGCCTCATAACTTCCCTCTCAAAAACTGAAAGAACTACTAGACACAAAATTGGCAGGGGCAGAAAACACACAGTCAACCAGCAGTATCCAACTAACATAGACAGAATACTCCCCCCAGTAACAGTAGAATACACATATCTTTCCAGTGCCCACAAATCTTCATATCTTTACAAAGATAGACTATAAGTCATTAAAACAGATCCCAACTAATTAAAAAGAATTGAAATCATACAGAGTGTGTTCTCTGACCATAGTGGAATCAAACTAGAGAGTGATTACAGAAAGACAACAGGAAAAACTCTAAACATGTGGAATTAAACAACACATTTATAAATAATCCATGGGTTAAAGAGGAAGCCTTAAAGGAAAGAAACATACTTAGAACTGAGTGAAAACAAAAACACAACAAATTAAAATATGTGAGATGCAGCTAAAACAGTGCTGGGAGAGAAATTTTTGCACTAAATGCTTATGTTGGAAATGAGGAAGTATCTGAAATCAATGATAAGTTCTTAAAACAAATTAGAAAAAGAAGAAATTAGAAAAAGAAGAATAAAATAAAACTAAAGCAGGCAGAAGGAAGGAAACAATAAAGAGCAGAAATCAATGAAACTGAAAATAAAACATTAGAGATAATCAATTAGATAAAACTGTTTTTTGGGGGGGTACCAATAAATCTGATTAAACCTCTAGCAAGACTGAAAAAGAGAGAGAGAGAGAGAGAGAAAATGAGAGAGAGGACAGAGTATTAATATCAGAAACAATAGAGGGGACATCACTATAGATCTTGCAGTCATTAAAAAGGTAATAAAGGAAGGGCGGAGCAAAATGGCACAGGAGTAGGAGACCTGGATTTCGTCTGGTCCCAGGAATTCAGCTGGATAGGGATCAAACCATTCTGAACACCTACAAACTCAACAGGAGATCAAAGAAAAGAATAGCAACAACTCTCTGAACAGAAAAGCGACCACTTTCTGGAAGGTAGGATGTGCGGAGAAGTGAATCTGAGGCGATATTTGGGAGGATAGATGGCGGGGGAGGGGGCCTCCATCTGCCGCTTCTGGCAAGTGATAGAGCCACGGAGCACAAAATCGGAATTTTAGAAGTCAGCTCCACTGAGGGACGTCGCTCCAGTGGCTAAGCAGGAGGTGGAACCCTCGCTGGGACAGTGTGGTCTCAGGACCCTCGGGGTCACAGGAAGACCGGGGGTGCCTGAGTGTGGCAGAGGTCCCAGGTATCAGAGCGGGGAAGCTGGCTGCAGAGACAGAGCTGAGGCATGGGCTCTCAGCTCAGGGTTGCCATAAACTGTGATCCGCAGCACAGTCGGGCCACTGCTCCTCCAGCAGGGACCCAACAAGCAGCAGATCCGGGGAGACTCACCTTCCTGCCCCAGGAGGAGCGGCGCGGGAGCGCACCACAGGACTTGCTGGGTTTGGAGACTCCACGCCAGGTCGTGTGCCAGAGATAGAAATGCTCGGGACCGGGTGAGCACGGAGTGCGGCCGGAGACCGGGGAGATGGGAGTGATTGACTGCTTTTCTTTGGGGGCCCACTGAGGAGTGGGGCCCTGAGTTCTTGGCTCCTCCAGGGCGGAGATTGGGAGGCCGCCATTTTCACTCTCGTCCTCCAATGCTGTAGGGAAAGCTTG
>NW_027761312.1:0-298 GCF_054177405.1 Leptonychotes weddellii
ACCTTCTGCCCCTCTCTCTCTTTCTTCTTCTTCTGGGATCCCAATTATTCTAATGTTGTTTCGTCTTATGGTATCGCTTATCTCTCGAATTCTGCCCTCGTGATCCAGTAGTTGTTTATCTCTCTTTTTCTCAGCTTCTTTATTTTCCATCATTTCATCTTCTATATTACTGATTCTCTCTTCTGCCTCATTTATTCTAGCAGTTAGAGCCTCCATTTTTGATTACGCCTCATTAATAGCCATTTTGATTTTGACTTGGTTAGACTTTAGTTCTTTTATTTCTCCTAAAGGGTTTCTC
>NW_027761313.1:0-298 GCF_054177405.1 Leptonychotes weddellii
CTATTACAGTATCATTGACCATATTTTCCTTATGCTATGCCCTTTATTCCGATGACTTAAACATTCCATAACTGGAGGCTGTGTCTCCCTCTCCCCTGCATCCATTTTGCCCGACCTTCTATCCCCCTCTCCCCACCCCTGCTCCAGCAACCATCCATTTGTTCTCTGTATCTATCGGTCTGATTCTGTTTTAGTTGCTCTGTTTTGTTTTTAGATTCCACTTATAAGTGGAATCCTATGGTATTTGTCTTCCTCAGTCTGACTTATTTCACTTTGCATAATACCCTCTAGGTCCATC
>NW_027761314.1:0-298 GCF_054177405.1 Leptonychotes weddellii
CCCCCCCCCCCCCCCCCGGGGCCACAATCTTGTTTTTTAAGGTCTCTGAATGGAGAAAAGAGAGGAAGAGAAAGAGCAGAAAGAAACTGCTTTAGCCAGTGTGCGTTGCCAGCACTTTTCTTAGTAGAGGGAGAGTCTGTCTCTTCCTGACTGAAGTTTAGTGTGGGATGGCATGTGGTTATCTGCCCTCCTGGGAAATTGATACTGACTTTACCTTGAAGCCTAGAATCCTAGAGCTAGGATGAGCGGTAGAGATCACACAGGGCATGCGAGTAACCAAACATTGGATTTGGAGCTA
>NW_027761315.1:0-298 GCF_054177405.1 Leptonychotes weddellii
GCATAAATATCCAAGGAGGAGATTCGACATAAGAAAAGGGAAGAAACCAGACCAATTTTCACCCACCTATATCTGGTAAAGACCAGGTCTAAAGACAGATGGTGACCGTTTCTGCTGCATATACTTTAGTAAACAAACCAGAAAGAAACTTCAGCTTCTATAGTCCTTCCAGGCATGTTAAACCATTTTCTCCCTGACCGACCATGGACACAGAGTAAGCACAGCAAGAGCCTCCAGCCTTCAGTCCCTTTCCGCAAAATTATGGTCTGACCCAGGCCAGTGATCTGAGCTTCCTCAA
>NW_027761316.1:0-298 GCF_054177405.1 Leptonychotes weddellii
AGAAAGTTAATTTTTCAACCAGCCAGACAGTATATTTTATAGGATTCTTTACTGTTTTATTTAATCCCATTAGCTAAAAATTCATATATATGACTGTGAGCTTTTGTCTTGTAAATTATCAACCAAACAAAAACAATATTGCCCTATATTTAGGCTAACATTCATTTTGCTTTTCATGTGAATTTAAAGTAGGAATGATAACAGTAATAGAACAATTTTAGAAGTAAAATTTTCAGGAATACCTAAAGTCTGTAACTACCATAGTAGGGTTTTAATTATAATTAAATGGAAAAATTAC
>NW_027761317.1:0-298 GCF_054177405.1 Leptonychotes weddellii
CTTCTCCCTTTGCCTGCCACCCCCCCCGCTTGTGTGTTCTCTTTCTTGACAAATAAAATAAATAAAATCTTAAAAAAAATAAGAAATAAAAATAAAATTGTAGCAAAAATTTGAATTGCTACAGAATAGAAAGAATATTTTAAGGTTGCTATTCAAAACACTTACACACTACATCTGTGTCTTTGGGGTAAATACCCAGGAGTGCAATTGCTGGGTCATAGGGTAGCTCTATTTTTAAATTTTTGAGGCACCTCAACACTGTTTTCCAAAGTGGCTGTACCAACTTGCATTCCCACCA
>NW_027761318.1:0-298 GCF_054177405.1 Leptonychotes weddellii
CCAGATCAAGAACAAGAATGTCAACTACATTTTTAAAAATATACATGAATGGATAAAAAACAAAACTATAAGGAAATACAATTAGTTCTGAAGCACAGAGTAGTTTCAAGGAGATAAGCACAATGCTTTTTTCCTTGTAGTTACACACATAAGTTCAAAAACACTTCTAACCTAATGACACTCAGAAAGAAAAATATTAGGGGGGCGTCTGGATGGCTCAGTCATTAAGGTCTAAGCGTCTGCCTTCAGCTCAGGTCATGATCCCAGAGTCCTGGGATCGAGCCCCGCATCGGGCTCC
>NW_027761319.1:0-298 GCF_054177405.1 Leptonychotes weddellii
AATATATACAGATTTCATAATTATGTCCTCTTTGTATCCTTTCTCTGATGTTGTTGGGGGCATCAAGAGTTCATTCTATCTTGTTGCTAAACTATGCCATTTTTTTTTTCCATTTAAGTATTGATGGACATTTGAGTTATTTGCAGTTTGTGGACATTTTGAATCAAGCCTCTATGAATATTCACATATAAGTATTTTTGGGGGGGCAGGTATTTTAATTTATCTTGGGTAAATATCTGGGAGTGGAATCGCTGGGTATGTATGTGATTCACTTTGAATGGAGTGCCAAGCTCCTTTC
>NW_027761320.1:0-298 GCF_054177405.1 Leptonychotes weddellii
AGGGGCACCTGGGTGGCTCAGTTGTTAAGCGTCTGCCTTCAGCTCAGGTCATGATCGCAGGGTCCTGGGATCGAGCCCCGCATCGGGCTCCCTGCTCGACAGGAAGCCTGCTTCTCCCTCTCCCACTCCCCCTGCTTGTGTTCCCTCTCTTGCTGTGTCTCTCTCTGTCAAATAAATAAAATCTTTAAAAAAAAAAAAAAGAATGTCCTGTTCATTTCAAGTTCCTTCTAGCCAGACTGATTAACAGGAAAAATAAAATTTAATGGTGTTCATACAGGGAATCCACACAGACATGGAA
>NW_027761321.1:0-298 GCF_054177405.1 Leptonychotes weddellii
ACCTAGGTGACCCCATAATAAATGCCCTGTGGTGTTCTCAGCTTTTATAATCCTTTTCCCTTAAGTGTAGCCAAGATCTGTGACTTGACTCTAGCCATTAGAAAATGGCAAATGTAACGGAATTTTGCAGATACAATTGTTAATTTTGAGTTAATCAGAAGGGGATTATTCTATGTAAGCCTGATTTAAGCAGGTGAAGCCCTTAAAAGAGGACTGAGCCCTCTCTGCAGTGAAATTCTCCTGGTTGGCCTCATGAAGTAAGCAGCCATATTGGGGAAGCCTACATGGCCAAGAACAA
>NW_027761322.1:0-4080 GCF_054177405.1 Leptonychotes weddellii
TAAATAAATAAATAAATAAATAAATAAATAAAATCTTTAAAAAAAAATCTATGATATAGTCAAATAATTGTTATTACTCAGATAAAAAGGGATGAATTGCTGATACATGCAATGACTTGGATTAATCTCAAAAATAGAATGCTGAGTGAAAGAAGCCTTACATGAAAGAGTACATATTGTAGACTTCTTATTATACAAAACTCTCAAACGAGTAAAACTCATTTATAGTAGAAAAATAAAATTTGGGTAGATAGTGTAGGGATTAATTGTGAAGAGACTTGAAGGAACTTTCTGGGAAGATGATGATATTCTGTATTTTGATACTCATTTATGTTGTTTAGGTGTATTCATTTGTTAAAACTCAGAGAATAAATACTTAAGATTTGAACATTCCATTTCATATAAATTTATATAAAAATAAAAAGTTATGAACTACTATCAAATTTTAGTTGATATGGCTTCTAAAGTATTTAGTGAAAAGTGTCTTGATGTCTGTAATTGATTTTTTAATATACCAAAAAGAACATGGGTTTATTAATAGATTGAAGGATGGATAGATGGATGGATAGGTATGATAAGATAAAGCAATAAAATCATAATGATAGAAATTAGGTGGTTGTAATATGTGTGTTCATTGTAAAATTATTTTTGTTTTCTTGTAAACTTTTAAAAATTCACACTAAAATGTTGGAAAAGAGACCAATAATGGAGATGTCATGAAATGTTAAGAAATAACCCACAAAAAGGCAAGAAAGTAGGTGTAGGGGAAGAAAAAACATATGGGACAAATAGAAAAGAGATGACAATATGGTATACTTAAACATAATCATATTGGAGTGCCTGGGTGGCTCAGTCAGTTAAGCGTCTGCCTTAGGCTCAGGTCATGATCTCGGGGATCCTAGGATCAAGCCCAGTGTCTGAGTCCCTGCTCAGTGGGGATCCTGCTTCTCCCTCTGCCCCTCCCCTGCTCGTGCTCTCTCTCTCTCAAATACATAAATAAAATCTTAAAAAAAAATAATCATATCAATAATGCTTTGAATGTAAATAGTTGAAAAACTGCATGTAAAAGGAAGAAATTGTAAGAGTAGATAAAAATGAAAGACCCAACTTTTTGGTATTTACAAGGAACACAGTTTAAATGTAAAGACACACACAAAAAATAAAAATAAAAAAAATAAATGTAAAAACACAGATTGGTTGAATGTAAGAGGGCAGAAAAAGATAAACCATGCAACTGCTAAACATAAAACGCTGGTGTGGCTATACTGCTATCAGACAAACTAGGTTTAAATATAAGGAGAATTTCCATTAAAAAAGGGATACACACAACAATAACTCTGTCAGTTAATCAAGAAGACATAATCCAAAATGTGTGTGCTTCTAGGATAAACCCACCAACAACTGGCGAATATACTTTTCTCAAGTACACATTGTATGTTTGCTAGGAAAGATCATATACCAGGGCATATACAAATCAAGCCTAAATAAATTTCACAGTATGTTCTCTGACCACAGTGGAATTAAACAAAAATCAAGAACTAAAAAAGTTCTAAGTAATCCATGGGACAATGAAAAAATTACATAAATTATAAAATATTTTAGATTAAATGGTTAACAGAAATACAGCATATCAAAAATATGGGATGAGGTTAAAGCAGTGATGGTAGAGAAATGCATAACTTTAAATATTTATATTAGCAAAGAAGAATGGTCCAAAATCTATATTTTAACTTTTACTTTAAGAAGAGAAGAGGATGGGTGACTGGGTGGCTCAGTTAAGCGTCTGCCTTCAGCTCAGGTCATGATCTCGGGGTCCTGGGATGGAGCCCTATATCAGGCTTCCTGCTCAGTGACAAGTCTGCTTCTCCCTCTTCCCCTCCCTCTGTGATCTCTCTTGCTCTTGCTCTCTCTCAACTAAATAAATAAAATCTTAAAAAAAAAAAAAAGAAGAGAAGAGAAAGGAGGAGGAGAAGGAGGGGAGAGTATTTGAAACACAGTATATATATATAAGGATGGAAATACTAGAGATAACACTGAAAATCAATAAATTAGAAAATGGACACAAAACAGAAAAAAAATCAATGAAACTAAAAGATGGCTATTTAAAAGATCAATAAAATTGATGAACCTCTACCTAGACTGATAAAAAAAATGGGATAAGACCTAAATTAGCAATATCAGAATGAAAAAGGTGACTACTACAGATCCTCCAAATGTAAAAGGATAATAAGAGAAAATTATGAACAATTTTATGCCTATAAATTCAACAACTTAGACAAAATCTTTGACAGATACATATTACAAAAAATGGAACAAAAGGCATTAGAAAATATGTATAACCTTGTGTTAATTAAATGAATTAACTTCAGAATTAAAAGCCTTCCCACTAGGAAAACCCCTAGCTCAGAGGTTTCATTAGTGAATTCTAGCAAATATTTGAAGAAGAAATAATGAAAAAATCCTTGACAAAATATTAATGCAAATATGGTAATATATTTAAAAATATAATATATAATGTCCAAGTGGGGTTCATCTAGGAATACAAGGTTGGCCTAATATTTTATTATCAATCCATGTGATTCACCATATAACTGGAGTAAAATAGAAAAACATATGTTCATCTAAATGCAGAAAATTAATCTGAAACAATTTAAAACTCATTCATGATAAAAAGAAAAAACTCTTAGGTAACTAGAATGGAGGGGAACTTCCTCACTATGATAATAAGAATCTATAAAAAACACATAGTTGATGTCACACTTGATGATGGAAGACCAAATGCTTTCTCCCTAACATCAAAAACAATACAAGAGTGTCCCTTGCTCCTTCTATTTAGCATTGAATTAGAAATTCTAGGCAAAGCAGCAAGACTCAAAAAAGAGATATAAGACACACAGATTTGAAAGGAAGATGTAAACCACTTGCTTATTCATAGATGACATGATCAAGTATGTAGAATATCCTAGGAAATCCTCAAAAAGCTACCAGAATAAGGGAATTCAGTAAGGCTCAGAGAGCACAAGACTATTTATAAAAATCAATTGTGTTTTTATATACAGGCAAGGAACAACTGGAGACTGACCTTAAAAAAACATGCGTATACAATAGCATCTGAAACCACAAATACTCAGGGGAAAGATTTAACAAAATATATATAAGTTGTATAAACTGAAAACCAAACAAGCAAACAAACAAAAACTAAAAGGAAATAAAGCCACCACTGAGAGAAATTAAGAAGATCTAAATAAGTGGAAAGATGTGCTGTGTTTGTGAATTGGAAAGCTCAGTATTGTTAAGATGACAAGTGTCCATCACCTCACACAGTTACCTTTTTTTTTAATTGGTGGTGAGAACAGTTAGGATCTAGCTTCTTAACAGATTTTAGGTATTTAGTACAGTATTGTTATCTATAGTCACAATGCTGTACATTAGATCTCCAGAACTATTGATCCTATATAACTAAAACTTTGTACCCTTTGACAAACATCTCCCCATTTCCCCATTCTCCCAATCCCTGGTAACCACCATTCTATTCTCTGGTTCTATGAGTTTGACTGTTTTAGATTCCACATAGAAGTGAGATCATAGAGTATTTGGTTTCTGTGTCTGGCTTACTTCACTTAGCATAATGTCCTCTAGGTTCATCCATGTTGTCACAAATGGCAGAATTTCATCCTTCTTTTAAGGCTGAATAATATCTCATTGTATTTATATACCACATTTTTTATCCATTCATTCATCAGGGGACATTCAGGTTGTTTCTGTATCTTGGTTATTGTGAATATTGCTGCAATAAACATAGGAATATAGGTATCTCTTTGAGATCGTGATATCAATTCTTTGTATAACTATCTAGAAGTGGGACTGCTAGGTCATATGGCATATTTTTAATTTTTTGAGGCATTTCCATACTGTTTTACATAATACCTGCACGGATTTATATCCCCATCAACAATGTCACAGGGTTCCCTTTTCTCCACATCCTCATCAACACTTATCTTTTGTGTTTTTTTAAAGATTTATTTCTTTATTTCAGAGAGAGAGAGAGAGCACGAGAGAGCATGAGTGGGAGGGGCAGAA
>NW_027761323.1:0-298 GCF_054177405.1 Leptonychotes weddellii
CTGTTGTGGGGGACGCCTGCCTAGCTCAGTCTGTAGAACGTGTGACTCTTGGTCTCGGGGTTTCGAGTTTGAGCCCCATGTTGGGTGTAGAGTGTACTTAAAAAAAAAAAAGGTAACACTGTGATCCTCATGCCCTTGGCAGCCCTGAGGGATCATTGGGCAGTGTGTTAGGGTGCCAGGGCTGCCATAATAAAGTCCCGTAGACTGAGTGGCTTAAACAACAGGTATTTATTTATTTCATAGTTCTGGAGGCTGCAAGGCCAAGATTAAGGTGCTTCCAGGTTTGGTTTGTCTTAAA
>NW_027761324.1:0-298 GCF_054177405.1 Leptonychotes weddellii
ATCCTATAGAGACAGCGCCTGCCCCGTTCCCTCAGCTCCACTGAGTTCTCCTGGCTCCCTGGCTGCTATACATTTTGGCTCCAGCTGTTTTTCCTGCAGGTGGGGAGAAGGGGTGCCTCCCTGAGTGACTCAGAGGGGAGATTGCAAGTTGGATTGCGCGAGGAGTCAGGTGACCGGAGCCTCGTGGGGGGGGCCCCCCTTATCAGCCCTCAGCCATCAAGTCACAGCCGTTTCTCGAGGGCAGATGCCTCAGCCAAGTAGGCACAATCAGGGGAGTGCAGCTCCAGGTAATGGCCGA
>NW_027761325.1:0-298 GCF_054177405.1 Leptonychotes weddellii
AATTTCTCAGTGGACACTTCCTTGCCAAAGATTACTAACCATTCCTATAGGCAAGATCCATATTCTCACAACCCAAAGAAGGCCAAAGCTACAGATCACCCCCCCTCCACAGATATCTGTTGTGGTTCTTCAGTCTAAGGTGGCAGATGGGTGCCTGCAGCCAAAACAGGAGCTGGATCCCTCCAGCCTCCTGACCCCATTTTTCATTCCCCTGGGCACCTCTTCTCAGCCTCTCCTGTGAAGGGACTACCCTACCAGCCAGTGCAGGAACAGCCTGGGGAATCCTGGGACCCTCGGC
>NW_027761326.1:0-298 GCF_054177405.1 Leptonychotes weddellii
AAGAGCGAGGAAAACCACAAAACAGACTCTTAACTGTAGAGAACAAACTAAGGGTTGTTGGATAGTGAGTGGGTTGGAGGGGTGGATGAAATGGGTGATAGGATGGGCTGGGTGGCTCAGTCGTTAAGCGTCTGCCTTCAGCTCAGGTCATGATCCCAGGGTCCTGGGATCGAGCCCCGCATCGGGCTCCCTGCTCTGCGGGAAGCCTGCTTCTCCCTCTCCCACTCCCCCTGCTTCTGTTCCCTCTCTCGCTGTATCTCTGTCAAATAAATAAATAAAATCTTAAAAAAGGGGGGGG
>NW_027761327.1:0-298 GCF_054177405.1 Leptonychotes weddellii
ATCATTTTTGGCTTTAAATAACTCTTAATTTCCTAATTTGGGATTTTAACTAGCTGTTGAGGTTTTGAGAATATTTCTAATATATATTTTTTGGTCTATCAGTTTCTTTCCCCTTCTGACTAGACTCTACCAATGGCTTTCTCCTGCATTGTTCTCTGATCTTTTACAGATAAATTAATGAAAACAGTTATGCATTGGGTTTAGGAATGTAGTAGACTTGACCTTAAATGATCACATTGTAGAACAAAGGGATGAAGGCAAAATCTAAGCAGCCAGACAACTTCGATGCATTTTTGGC
>NW_027761328.1:0-298 GCF_054177405.1 Leptonychotes weddellii
AAATCAACATGCTGCTTTTTAGATATTCTGTTTAAAGGACAGTGTTTCAATTCTGAGTAACCTATATACCAAGATAGAGAGCCTCAGCCAGTAGACCATAATATGCATTATATTTCAGGTTTTTATCAGATAGGTCTCCAGGCTGAGCTGCCATGGTCATGACCCGCCTACTTCCCAAGCCAACATGGTTGGATGGTATTGGTCCAGTGTTACCCCCTTTCTATTCAATCTCTGCACTACAGCCTGAGTGATTTAAAATGTAATCTATTCATATCTCTCCCCATTGAAAAATGCTTCA
>NW_027761329.1:0-298 GCF_054177405.1 Leptonychotes weddellii
AAATTCTTAAAAGAAAAATTTTAAACCCTTAGACATCAGTCTTAGGAATACTTTTTTGGATCTATCTCCTCTGGCAAGGATGACAATAGCAAAAATACATAATTGTGACTATACTTTATTTTACATTTTTTTATTATGTTAAATAAACATATATTACATCATTAGTTTTTGATGTAGTGTTCCATGATTCATTGTTTACGCATACCAGTGCTCCATTCAGTACGTGCCCTCTTTAATACCCATCACCAGGCTAACCCATCCCCCACCCCCTCCCCTCTACAACCCTCAGTTTGTTTCT
>NW_027761330.1:0-298 GCF_054177405.1 Leptonychotes weddellii
AAAAAAAAAGAAAGTTCCACGCTTTAGACACCTGCTCTGAGCCCAGGACCCAGGCTCCACCCAACATGCCATACCACCACATGCTCGCCGAGGCTCTCAGCAGCTATTTTTATTATTTAGATGCGTACACTGAGGCTCAATGAGATTAAATAATTTGACAGAGCTTTTGGTGACATCAAGATTCAAATCCATTTCTTTCTTTCCATTCTTTCCATTCCCCTGTGCTGCTTCTAAGTTTCGAATGACAGCTCAAAGAAGGGGTAAGACACTGGGAAAGGAGAGGAAGGGGTTTCACATC
>NW_027761331.1:0-298 GCF_054177405.1 Leptonychotes weddellii
GGAAGACTCGTGATGGGCCAGATTCTGGAGCACTGAGCGCAGTACCGCTGCACACTGCGAGGTGACACGTGTGCATGTAGGACACGCCCATGTTCTCTCTTACAATACTAAGCGGTAAGCTGAGCCAGTGCCCACCTGTGAAGGCTGGGTGCTGCCACATCACTCTCTCTTCCTTTCTTCTCACTGGAGATTTGGGGCTGAGTCCTCATCCTGGCACTTTAGGGGTCGGTGGTGGTAAGATGCAGAACGAGTCCAAGGAATTCTGCTTCATTCTTGAGCCCACGCCTGTGCTTCAACC
>NW_027761332.1:0-298 GCF_054177405.1 Leptonychotes weddellii
GATACTACAGAAGAAAAACAGTTATTGAGATTGGCCATGGATAATGTTACTGCTGGAGGTAGGGTAGTGGTTAAAAGACCGGCAGCTGCTCCAATGTTTGCAAATATTAATGCTGATGAAAGCTGGCATAATGATGTCCTGCGCTTTGATGGTTATTTTAATAAAGGCAAACTTTAATAAACCAATCCTATTTATATTTTCAATAGGATTTCAAAAAATATTTTGTGCAACTAATAAATTTACTTAATAGAATCTACTATTACTCAAGTATGCTGTTGCTGAAATATGATTTATTAAA
>NW_027761333.1:0-4080 GCF_054177405.1 Leptonychotes weddellii
GAGAATATGACACAATTTAGAGAGTTAAAAACAAAGGAAAAAAAACCCTGCAAACTTCTCAACAGAAGAACAGGGTACTTATAAAGGAAGAAACATCTGCTCACCTCAGATTCCCCACCAACCCAGAACCACCATCTCCAGAGGCTTATATGAAGAGGGTTGTGACCCAAGAATTCTGTGTTCAGCTAAATTGTCTTTCATGTGTGAATCCATAAAAAGATACTTTCAGAAATGCAATGGTTTAGAAAGTATGCCACTTTCTCATCCCTCCTAGAAACTGCGCTGATGTATTTGCACTGACTAAGAGATAAATCAAGGATTCAACAGTGGGTGATCAGGTACACCAAAAAGGAAATCTCAGTATGTTTCGAAGAGTATAAAATGGCACAAGCCAAGTTTCCTGCCTGGGATACAACAAATTTTTTAAAAACCCATAATAAATGGAATAAAGAAATAACTTTCATATCTAACTACTGGATGAAAAATGAAATAAAAATGCAATTGTAATCTGTTTAGAAAAGGAGGAATTTGGCACCAGTGAAAAAATTTCATGATCCTTATTCTTTATGAATGAGAAGTTAAGGTGACTCCTCATGCCAGACAGAGTGGGAGGGTCAGGCAAGGGTCCCTACCTTCCCCAGAGAAGAAAAAGAAATGGGAACCCACCCAGGAGAGGCACTTGTCACCCCAACTGCCCTGGACACAGGGAAGCATTCAGTGAGAGGGTAGATGAACTCCTCCGGTATGACATCCTCGAGGAGGAAGAAAATCAGCTTTGAAGTTGGAATCAAAGAGAGCAGGTCCGGAGAGTCAGAGATGGCTGACTCCATCCCCAAATCCCTGTTCACAGAACCCTTGCTTGGATTGCAAGTGCCCCTCCAAGATGCTGACCCGCCTGCAGAAAAGCTGCCCATGCTGTCTGCTTGACGAGATCACTCAGGTCTGCCCAAAGCCTTGCCCTTTTTGGCCCCTGCGGAGTTGCTCAGAGCCACGCCTGAGTGTGAGGGCGGGAAGCCTGGGGGAGGGTGTGTGAAATGCCGTCCTTGAGGCCTGCGGAGACCTCCCAGTCCTCTCCTCCACCCAGCACCTCTTCCCGAAGCTCCCACGGCAGGACCACCCTTCTTCCGTTTACCACATTTTCCCTTCCCTCACCCGTTGCCTGGAGAAGGGCGCCCACGTCGTGCACGCCCCGCAGGGACCCCCACAGCAGTGTTGGGAATGGCAGCCGGCGACTGGGCGGTGGCATCGCCTGTTTCCCTGTGAGGCTGTCTTCCTGTGCAGCGCCTTCTGGAAAACGAGGCAGGTGTCCAGTTTCCCATACAAAAGCCATCAACCGGAGGAGGAGATGAATCATCTACATTCTATGGATGTGATGATGTGTGCCCCAGGGCCAAACTGGCTGTTTCCTACATATAATACCAGACTCCCTTCTCCTCCTTTTTGGCCGCGTGTTCGATGCTTGCTGCCTGGGAGAATTGTGTTGTTAAAACAGGTGACTTTTTTGCCAGCCCGGGCTTGTGACTTAGGGGTCAGAAGCTTATAGATCCTATTCTCGTATACAAGGTCAGGTGGGGCTAGAAGTTAATGGGACAAGAATCCAGTCATCTCTCTTTCAAAGGCCCCCCCCACCACCACTGTGTTATCACTCATACCTGGGGTCACCTGAGTATCGGGGGAGCTGGCTTTTCCCCCTTGTCTGAGATCAGAGCGAGCCTGTCACCTATGGTGACATTCAGGGCTGGCAATTACTCAACACAATGCCCATCCACACTCAAATTTAATATAGAAATCAGGTGTGTTGTGAAAGGGCCTGAAAAGGCTTTAATTTTCTCAGCTGTCTAAGGCTCCGTGCAAACTGGAGTGTCCCTGGCGCAAAAGCATTGTCTATCATGTGTTTTGCTGAATATAACAGCCCAGCTGTGCAATCTTCCCAGACGGCACAGCAATGGGGCTCAGACCTGCTCTTGTGTCCCTCTTTCTGTCCCTCAAGGCTCAGAACTTCTCCCAGCGTCTCAGACCTGCTCTTGTGTCCCTCTTTCTGTGAGAAAGAATGAGTCCATTGTTGGGGGTTTCTCTGATGCTTATCATTGGCTAATGGGAGGTATCTGCTAATGCTTGTGACCCATGAGGTTGTGCTCCATAGCCTTGCAGCCCAGTTTTCTTGTCAGGGAGGTCAGTAGGCTGTCACATTCTCCACTTCTGTTCTCCCTTCTAGCAACTAAAGCAGGAAAGCAGTTCCTTTGGAAAATTTGGAAATTTCTGCTTAAATTGCCAACTTGTGAAACTTTGAGGTCCATTAAGTCTTTCTTCTGGTCTCAGAGCTGAGTAAGCTGGGGATTGGCTCCACAGGTATTAACTGGAAATCTGAACTTAAGTACCCCACTTAGACAAATGGCTCCATGGAGGAGGGCTTGCTTTGCAGTCAGCTACAAGTAAATCAAGGAAGCACTGAGCTGGCATACATCTTTGACCTTCCTCACTGGTGTTTGGGGAATCACAGAGGAAGTGCTTAAAAAAGGTTTCACAGTGGATCTGGGTGGGTGATGTTTGGTCTATTGTCAAAATGCTGCACTTCCTGCGAGAGTTACCACAACTTAGGTGGTTTATCTGCAAGGTAGGTGGGTCCAATGTGGAGCTGGAGGAAGCAGATACTGGCGTTTGGAGAAGAGAGCTTCAGGGAAATCCCCAAAGTAGGATGGCCAGTTGCTCACTATATGGGCATTCAATGCAGCATGGGGACTCTGGTCTAACTGTGGAAGAATCAAAGTCAAGTGGTGTGCCTGGTGCATATAGGATGTCAGCCAGGAGTTAGAGTGAGGCAGAGACCAGCCCAGGGAAGTAAAGGGGGTGCCAATATCCTAGCCAAGTGTTGTGGTCCAAGACATGAGGGCAGTTGTTTAAATCTGGTGTGCTGGACAAGATATCTGGTGGACTGAGCCCTCAGGTGCAGAGTAGCTCTGGGACATGGGACTCACAGAGCCAAGGGCCTCCCCCCACCCCCGCACACACACACACACACACACACAGACAGTGTTGGTGAATTCTAGCTTCCTGAGGAGTGGATGCCTTGGGCAACATTTGCCCACAAGGTTCTGTGAGACCTGGTGCTGCAGGCTGAGGAGGGGCTGGGTAGGTGGGTTCTGGTGAAAGCGAGTCTCTTTCATCCAGAAGGAAAAATATAAAAGACAAGTTGGCATTTTTCTGGAGAATAATCTCATGCTGTCATGAATGAATGTAATGCTAGCATTTTATATATGTTGCTGGCACCCAGAATTGGGTTTGCAGCACAGACTAATAGTCGTTAGAAGCTCATGTTGTTTCTTACCACTGACTTTCCCATTCACATTTCAGCTACATTCTCTAGTCATGCTTAATTCTACCTCCTGTGCCAGTTCTGTACTAAACTTACCTCTTTCTCTGCCACATTCTTTTGTATCTACCCTCTGCTCTATTTCTGCATAACAAACAGCTTCAAAATTTAGTGACTTAACATGACAACAATTTTGATTTGCTATTGGATTTTATCTGTCAGGAATTTAGAGAGGACGTAGATGGCAGGGATTGTGTCTACTCTGTGATGTCTGGGGCCCAAGCTGGGAAGACTTACCGGGTTTGGGGGTGATTTGAATGGTTGGGGTTGGATTTATCTGGAACCTTCTTCACTCATATGTCTGCCACCTGGGCTTGAATGGCAGGAAGGCTGGACTCCACTTGCACTCATCTGGAGAAACCCACATGGGGCCCATCTAGCATGGCAGCTCAGGACTCCAGGAGCAGGTGTTTGAACATGACCATCATGACCTAGCCTTGGAAGTCACACAGCATCCCTTCTGCCATACTCTATGGTCGAAGTGGCAATAAGCCAGCCAACTTCAGGGGAAATGAAGCGGGGGAGGGATTTGAGAATTTGAGCCTATGGTTTAAAACCATTATGCCCTCTGGACTTTGTATTTGCTCGACTGTTGCTGCTTTTAACACTTTACCTTGCTTTCTGTCTTCTCCATTCAAACAGGCTGCCTCCCTATTCAGGTGCCCCCCCCCCCCCACATACACTCTCTCTCTCTCTCTCTCTCTCTCTCT
>NW_027761334.1:0-298 GCF_054177405.1 Leptonychotes weddellii
AAAAAAAAAGAAAGTTCCACGCTTTAGACACCTGCTCTGAGCCCAGGACCCAGGCTCCACCCAACATGCCATACCACCACATGCTCGCCGAGGCTCTCGGCAGCTATTTTTATTATTTAGATGCGTACACTGAGGCTCAATGAGATTAAATAATTTGACAGAGCTTTTGGTGACATCAAGATTCAAATCCATTTCTTTCTTTCCATTCTTTCCATTCCCCTGTGCTGCTTCTAAGTTTCGAATGACAGCTCAAAGAAGGGGTAAGACACTGGGAAAGGAGAGGAAGGGGTTTCACATC
>NW_027761335.1:0-298 GCF_054177405.1 Leptonychotes weddellii
AAGTACAGAGCTTCCATATACTCTCTCTTCTTGCAGTCTCCTCTACAATTAACATCTTACATTAGGGTGGTACATTTGTTACAAGTGATGAGCCAATGTTGATACATTGTTATTAACTCAAGTCCATAGTTCACATTAGGATTCACTCCTGGTGTTGTACCTTCTATGGGTGTGAACAAATGTATAATGCCCCCTATCCACCATTATAGCACCCTACAGAAGATTTCACTGTCCTAAAACTCCCCTGTGCTCCACTTATTCATCTTTCCCTCCTCCCAAGCCCCTGATCCATTGACTA
>NW_027761336.1:0-298 GCF_054177405.1 Leptonychotes weddellii
TTAAAAGTTGAAGTGAATTTCAGAACATGTTATTGAACCTAGGCTGTCAAAAAGTTTAACGTGCCAAAAAGGAATGTTTCAGTAACAAAGGAAAAAAATCTTGCCAATTAAACTATGACTCCTCATCAAACATAAAGGTGCATCCTGATTTCAGAAAGACTAAACATAAATCTTACAGTCAATAAAATACCATAATTTCCCTTTTTTAATTTCAAAGAAATATCTCTTTTATGAGAATCTAAAGTTATACATTCATTTATTTAAAACCAATAGAAAGCCCAATCTCCAGGAAGATTAA
>NW_027761337.1:0-298 GCF_054177405.1 Leptonychotes weddellii
CTTTAAATGACAACATTTTCTAAAGAGAAAGAATTTAATTCAGTCTTCCCTTATAGCATGGTTGACCAGAATCAGTTTTTTTTTTTAATAAGTTGAAGGCTTTGAATGTTTCTTTTAGCCCCACAGCTTATTACTATAATGTAAATTTTTATGATTATTATCAAAGTTGGGAAGAAATTCTACCAATTTTCATGCATGCTGTCAGACTTCAGAGAATTTCAAGTTGTCATAGATTCCTATACCCTCATACTTGTGTCACCAGGTACTGAAGGCCACATTCATAAATCATTGTATGATA
>NW_027761338.1:0-298 GCF_054177405.1 Leptonychotes weddellii
AAATTCTTAAAAGAAAAATTTTAAACCCTTAGACATCAGTCTTAGGAATACTTTTTTGGATCTATCTCCTCTGGCAAGGATGACAATAGCAAAAATACGTAATTGTGACTATACTTTATTTTACATTTTTTTATTATGTTAAATAAACATATATTACATCATTAGTTTTTGATGTAGTGTTCCATGATTCATTGTTTACGCATACCAGTGCTCCATTCAGTACGTGCCCTCTTTAATACCCATCACCAGGCTAACCCATCCCCCACCCCCTCCCCTCTACAACCCTCAGTTTGTTTCT
>NW_027761339.1:0-298 GCF_054177405.1 Leptonychotes weddellii
CCCCCCCCCCCCCCCCCGGGGCCACAATCTTGTTTTTTAAGGTCTCTGAATGGAGAAAAGAGAGGAAGAGAAAGAGCAGAAAGAAACTGCTTTAGCCACTGTGCGTTGCCAGCACTTTTCTTAGTAGAGGGAGAGTCTGTCTCTTCCTGACTGAAGTTTAGTGTGGGATGGCATGTGGTTATCTGCCCTCCTGGGAAATTGATACTGACTTTACCTTGAAGCCTAGAATCCTAGAGCTAGGATGAGCGGTAGAGATCACACAGGGCATGCGAGTAACCAAACATTGGATTTGGAGCTA
>NW_027761340.1:0-298 GCF_054177405.1 Leptonychotes weddellii
ACAGAGAGGGGAAAGAAAGGTTGAGCAGAAAAGCTTTGTACCACCATGCAGGTCAGAGAAGGACCAGACTGATGAGGTATTCTCTAGCTCAAGCTGCTTGTTGGAAGAGTCCCTGGTTTGTCAGAAGTGGGCAGGCAGAGACTGAGAGAATTCCCGGGAAGCATGGCTTTGTGTGAAGGCAGTGATGGATGCAGAGGGCCACCTATTGGGCTCTTAGTCAGTATTGCTCCCCCCAGCAGGCGAGGATAGCAGTGCATTAGCATGGGGACCAAACAATCTGCACCGGGACCCAGTCTTC
>NW_027761341.1:0-298 GCF_054177405.1 Leptonychotes weddellii
AAATCAACATGCTGCTTTTTAGATATTCTGTTTAAAGGACAGTGTTTCAATTCTGAGTAACCTATATACCAAGATAGAGAGCCTCAGCCAGTAGACCACAATATGCATTATATTTCAGGTTTTTATCAGATAGGTCTCCAGGCTGAGCTGCCATGGTCATGACCCGCCTACTTCCCAAGCCAACATGGTTGGATGGTATTGGTCCAGTGTTACCCCCTTTCTATTCAATCTCTGCACTACAGCCTGAGTGATTTAAAATGTAATCTATTCATATCTCTCCCCATTGAAAAATGCTTCA
>NW_027761342.1:0-298 GCF_054177405.1 Leptonychotes weddellii
AAAATTTTTTTTAAACATTTAACTTTGAAAGACTAAAGAATCATGGTTAAAAAGCCATGGATTCTGTGTGCATTATTCCCCTAGTGCTGGAGTTCTGCCATTCTCATTGATCAGTAAACTTGGTCTTGGCTGGCTGTTCTTGCTGATATTCTGGGGGAGGGGCCTGTTGCCGTGGTTCCCAAATGTCTTTGCTGGAGGCGGAATCGCCCCGCCCTTTCCAGTCTGGGCTAAGTAACCTGCTCGGGTTTGCTCTCGGAGCTTTTGTTCCCTGCAAGCTTTCCGTGCAGCTTTGGAGGAC
>NW_027761343.1:0-298 GCF_054177405.1 Leptonychotes weddellii
ACATGTCTTTCTCTGATTGACTTATTTCGCTCAGCATAACACCCTCCAGTTCCATCTATATGTGCTTTTTAAATCACCAAGAATCTATTCAGTTTAATTAGTCATTTCTTTAGTAGAAAACTTTCTCTAGTCTTTGCCTCCTTCTCCTAAAGTTTCATTTGGGCATATCCATCCCCATTGGTCTCAATAAGCTGCTTAGACTCACTGATCCAAGTTAATCTAATTAATTAATTAATTAATTCGTGATTTGGACAGGAATCCAGAATGCGTAAAGATGACTCAAATGTAGGAATTGGCC
>NW_027761344.1:0-4079 GCF_054177405.1 Leptonychotes weddellii
TCATGATCCTGGAGTCCCGGGATCGAGTCCCACATCGGGCTCCCTGCTCAGCGGGGGGTCTGCCTCTCCCTCTGACCCTCTTCCCTCTCGTGCTTTCTGTCGCTCATTCTCTCTCAAATAAATAAATAAAATCTTTAAAAAAAAAAAAAAAGAAGCCAATCACAAAAGATCACACGTTGTATGATTCCATATGGGAAATATCCAGAAGAGACAACTCCGGAGAGCAGTCAGTACATTAGTGGTTGCCAGGGACTGTGGGAAAGAGGGAATGGGGCGTGACAGCTGGTGAGTGTGATAGTGCTTTATGGAGTGATGAAAATGTTCTAAAATTAAGCAGTGTTGGGGCACCTGGGTGGCTCAGTCAGTTGAGCATCTGCCTTCAGCTCAGGTCATGATCCCGGGGTCCTGGGATGGAGCCCCGCATCAGGCTCCTTGCTCAGCGGGGAGTCTGCTTCTCCTTCTGCCCGCGGCTCCCCCTGCTTGTGCTCTCTCTCTCTCTGACAAATAAATAAATAAAATCTTTTAAAAATTAAATTAAATTAAGCAGTGCTGATTCACAACTCTGTGAATATACTAAAAACCACTGAATTATATACTTAAAAGGGTGAATTTTATGTTATGTGAATTATATCTCAACAAAGCTGTTATTTAAAATGTGTGTGTGTGTGTGTGTGTGTGTGTATGAGGGGATAGATGAAACAAGATTGGCCTAATTAGTGCATAGAGGTTCATACTACTCTTTCTACTTTTGTATATGTTTGAAAAATTTTGTAACAAAAAGCTCAGTGTGCCTGTGGGCTACCCTCCTACAGAGGTCCTCTGAGAAAGCTTCAGTCAGGAAAAATGTTAAAGTTACCCACTTCCGAGCAAGAAGTCCCTACGGTGGATTCAGGGAGGTAAGGAAGGTAGAGGTGGGGAGAAATCCTGCATTCACCATTCCACCTGCGGGAGGAGAACACCATCTCCCTCCTGATTTAGGTTCACAGGGAGTCTCTTACTTGGGTATCTGCCACACGACACTTGTGACAGGACCTTTGAGAGGGTAGAGCTCTGTACCTTGCCAACAGTCCAGGAAGAGAACAAAGAAGAGGGTCTCTGCTCCTCTCTTCTTTGCCATAGTCTGTATCTCTCCTGAAATCCTTCAGCCATAACGGCCTCGAGCTCCAGGAGACTGCGGAACCAGAAGGTCTGTGAAGTCACACCAGGAAGCAAGATGGAGGGCAGTTCTACAGGGGGAGGGGGCAGGGCCTGGTGTCTGTGGAGAGGGACGAGAAGGGGCCACTGGCCACCCTGAGGAAACAGGCTTTCCACCCACCCCTTCGGCTCTGCAGTACCCTCCTCCATCCTGTGTGCACTGCAGCCTGAAGATGGTAGGATATTAACCAGGACTCTTAAGTTGTGCATGACAGAAAAATCAACTAAATCAACTTAAGTGAGCGGCACCTGGCTGGCTCAGTCAGTGGAGTATGTGACTCTTGATCTTGGGGTTGTGAGTTTGAGCCCCATGTTGGATGTGGAGATTACTTAAAAATTATACACACACACACACACACACACACACACATACACACACGTATCAGCTTAAGTGAATTGGAAGTAGCTAGGGTAGTCAGAAAAATCTTACGCTAAATCAAGATATTGCATTAGGAAAGTATTGTTATTTATTGTATTATATATGATTATAACTCTGGGGCACCTGGGAGGCTCAGTCGGTTAAGCGTCTGCAGCTCAGGTCATGATCCCAGGGTCCTGGGATTGAGCCCCGCCTCAGGCTCCCTGCTCAGTGGGGAGTCTGCTTCTCCCTCTCCCTAACCCCCACTCATGCTCTCTCTCTCACTCTCTCTCTCAAATAAATAAATGAAATCTAAAATATATATATATATGATTATAACTCTGAAAATATATACAAAAGTTGATGTTGTCACATGTGTATCACTGTTTCCCCTATTATGTTTTATAAACATAACTATTTTTAAAGGTAAAATCTTTATATTATAGCACATTTAACTGTACATTCTTCCCCACATTTTTATTTTGCACTGAATCCCACAAATTATGTAGCCAGCCCTGCCTTTAGCCCTTAGGCTCATGCACTGTATGCAGTCAGGGACTGAAGAGACCTTTAGGGGACAAAAAGTTACACAAAAAGTTATATATTAGAATTCTGAGTGACTCAGGCATCTTAGCTTACTGGGACTGCCATAAAAAAGCACCACAAAATAAGGGGAGGTGTGCTTAAATAATAGAAATCTATTATTTTATAGTTCTGGAGGCTAGAAGTCCAAGATCAAGGTGTCAGCAGGGTTGGTTCTTACTAAGGCCTCTCTTCTTGGCTTATAAATGATTGTCTTCTCCCTACATCTTCACATTATCTTTCCTCCATGTGTATCTGTGTCCAAATTTCCTCTTCTTATGAGGATACAAGTCATACGGGCTTGGGACCCACCCTAAGAACTTCACTGTAACTTGATTGCCTCTGTAAAGACAGGCCAAATAGAGCCACATTCTGAGGTACTGTGCGTGAGGGCATCAACATATAAATTTAGGAAGGGGGATACAATTCAACCCATAACATTAGGTAATGGCAGCCCCATAAAACCTACTTCACTAAAATATCTTCACAAAAACAAAAAATAGAACAACAAAAGCAACATATAAAACAACACAAGACTCACACCCTCAGCATACCCAAAAGACAGAAAATGTCCAACTTCAAATTATCAGTAAATAGAAAAATAAACACTAACTCCAGGCACTGACTCCCTCACTTCTGCCACTTGCCTTTGTTGTGAGAAAACACAGCAGCCCAAGATGGTCTAAAATCTCCTGCAGAAAGAGTAAACCTACCCTATGTGTGGAAATACCAAAAATGTGTCCTGGTAGATGGGAAAAAATACCCAGGGGAGGAAAAGACATGAGAAAAGAGATGGGTGAAACTTCAGTGGAGCAAAACCTTGGAAAGGGCTGAGGGTGGGCTAGGTGTGAGGTGGAAATGGAGTCCACTGGGGGCCTTTTACCAGAGAGACGTCACACAGTGCTGAGGGTTAGTAGAAACCAAGGCAATGGAAAAAATAGGCTAACTTCAAACTCAAGAGGCAGAACCACCTAACTCTTGATCCTCACTGCCCACTCCTGTTACTCTCCCCATCTCAGCAACAACTCCATCCTTCCACGCACTCAGGCCAAAATCCAGGGTTCATCCTAGACTCCTTTCTCTCTCTCTCACCACACATCCAGTCCATGAACAAATCCTCTCTGTTCGATTTTCCCACACATCCCCAAGTCTGGCCACCTTCCCCACCTCCATTGCCCCTATGGGGACTACACCGGCATCACCTTCATTTTACTGCTGATGAAATAAGAGGCCAGGTAAGTCCCCTTAACATTCTTCAGGCCACTACTGAATCCTAGTGAGTCCTATTCCCAGAATACTTACCACCTCCTCTCCCATTTACCCCTTCCCTTCCCTCCCATCTGCTCACATCACCAGAGGAACAGAATTCAGGCTGCTTTGCAACCTAAGTGCACCCTATGGCACTTACATTTAAGTGATCATTAGCCTTTTTCTGCCTCATTTCTCTTATTTCCAGGCAGATTTGTTGAGTATCTAGGCATGAAGGGAAAACATCTATAATTATGCAGTCATCCAGGTCGAGAGCAGGAGTCAATAAACTTTTTCTATAAAAAGCCAAATAGAAAATATTTTAGGCTTCAGAGACCACATATGTCTCTGTCACATATTCTTCTTTGTTTGTTGTTGTTGTTACCTTTTTTTTAAAGATTTATTTATTTATTTGAGAGACAGAGAGAGAGCATGAGCAGGGGGGAGGAGCAGAGGGAGAGGGAGATGGAGAAGCAGACTCCCTGCTGAGCAGGGAGCCCGATATGGGTGGGGCTCAATCCTAGGACCCCAAGATCATGACCAGAGCTGAAGGCAGAAGCTTAACTGACTGAGCCACCCAGGTGCCCTTTTGTTATCTTTTAATAATGTAAAAACCACTGAAAAAAGTCAATGAAACAAACTGAGGGTTGCTGGAGTGGTGGGGGGTGGGAGGGATGGGGTGGCTGGGTGATAGACA
>NW_027761345.1:0-298 GCF_054177405.1 Leptonychotes weddellii
TTCTCCCTCTCCCACTCCCCCTGCTTGTGTTCCCTCTCTCGCTGTGTCTCTCTCTGTAAAATAAATAAATAAAATCTTTAAAAAAAAAAACTAATGATGTAATGTATGGGGATTAACATAACACAAAAAAATTAAAATGTAGTCCCATTTTTTTATGGAAATAAAATATGTATGGTACATATACATCATTTTTATTATTCCTTACTCTAACTGGATTTTTAGAGTATCTAATCAAATACTTGCCCCCATCATGCTACATAAAAGGACCTCACTGTCCTAGACTGAAATGCATGAAAAA
>NW_027761346.1:0-298 GCF_054177405.1 Leptonychotes weddellii
ATTCAATTCTTTTAACTGATTTTTTAGGGCACTTATCACTAAATGTTTAAAAATGATGCTTATATAGCTATTTCTTTCATTCTGTTTTTAAGCTCTTAGCTATCGACTTCCAGCAAAGATTCGGAAGATTTAGCTTCCTTTCACATGTACCACATTGAACCTATACACGTTTCTTTTCTCTCTAGTCTTCCAAAGTTGTTATTTTGTAATTTGGGATAAATGAATATTCAGAGTTTATATTTGCCTGTGAAAATACTACTTATAGTGGAGATATGTAATATCTTACGATTATTTTGAG
>NW_027761347.1:0-298 GCF_054177405.1 Leptonychotes weddellii
ACATTGTACTAGCTAAAATTAAACAGGCAAGGAAGACTTTATCCAAGTCTATTGCAACAGAAGGGAGAGACTGGACCACTAAAACAAAAGGTGAGAGGATTTTTTTTTTTAAAGATTTTATTTATTTATTTGAGAGAGAGAATGAGATAGAGAGAGAGAGCATGAGAGGGGGGAGGGTCAGAGGGAGAAGCAGACTCCCCGCCGAGCAGGGAGCCCGATGCGGGACTCGATCCCGGGACTCCAGGATCATGACCTGAGCCGAAGGCAGTCGCTTAACCAACTGAGCCACCCAGGCGCC
>NW_027761348.1:0-298 GCF_054177405.1 Leptonychotes weddellii
AGTCCCTGCCAACACCTTGATTTGGGGACCCAGTGAAACTGATTTTGGGCTTCCACTCTCCAGAACCATGAGAGAATAAATGTGTGCTATTCTACGCAACTGAGTTTGTGGTGATTTATGATAGGAGCCACAGGAAGCTAACACAGAAAGGTTTGTCCAGGAGCTGAGTTTCCTTCTCCCACTGGCCCTGCACCATCCAATACAACAGTCACTGGTCACAGGTGGCTATTTAAACTAACTAGTATGAAATAAAATTGAGAAATCATCTCCTCCACAGCACTAGCCACATTTCATATGC
>NW_027761349.1:0-298 GCF_054177405.1 Leptonychotes weddellii
ACGTAAAATTCCAAATATTTAAGATTAAAATACCCAAACTAATAGTTGAGTTTTAAAAGTAATCTTATTATCTTCGTGAAGGAGGGACCTCTAACCTCCGCCGGGTGAGCACACACACTTTGGGAGCCCTTGGGACTGTGGCAGAAAAGCAAGCGATCCGTGTGCGCTGTTTGAGCTTGAGCATGGGTGAAGAGGCAGCGCACTGGGAACCCTTCCGGGAGATAAGAGAGGCCTGTGCAAGGTCTTTGCCATCCGGCATGGGAAGGGCATAAATCAGTAAAGCTAAGACCTGCGCAGG
>NW_027761350.1:0-298 GCF_054177405.1 Leptonychotes weddellii
GAGGGGCCCACAGTGACCACCAGCTGCCCTGGCCTCCACGCTGACTGCTCCAGAATCTCTGGGGACAGGGAGATTCTTTTTCCCAGTGGCTGCAGGAAAAGCCCCCACGTGGCTCACGTGCCCATCCCCAAGCACACTCAGGGGCCCGGGCATCCCCGACCATACACTCACTGGTCAGGTGCACTAGTCAGCTCGGGCTATGTAACAAAGATCACAGTTGGGGCGGTGGGTCTGTGACACAGATTCTCCACGGTCCTGGAGGCTGGAAGTCTGAGATCAAGGTGTTGGCAAGGGTGGC
>NW_027761351.1:0-298 GCF_054177405.1 Leptonychotes weddellii
CTTATACATCCTAGAGAGGACAATATGGTCTGTTACAGGAATGGAAAACTGCTGTAAGTTTTCATTAGTTTTTACAATAGTTCTGAAATAGACACACACTTTTTTTTTTTAAAGATTTTATTTATTTATTTGACAGAGAGAGAGATAGCGAGAGCAGGAACACAAGCAGGGGGAGTGGGAGGGGGAGAAGCAGGCTTCCTGCCGAGCAGGGAGCCCGATGTGGGACTCGATCCCAGGACCCTGGGATCATGACCTGAGCCGAAGGCAGACGCTTAACGACTGAGCCACCCAGGCGCCC
>NW_027761352.1:0-298 GCF_054177405.1 Leptonychotes weddellii
CCAGCTGGTTGAGAAGGGGTTCACACAGACAACAAAAACCAGATCCACTCCACCTGCCCTGGGTCCTCGGCTATACGGGTCACCTGGGCCCGTGGGCCAGGGAGAGCCCGTGGGCCGGGGAGAGCGGGAGGCACTGGCGAGAGGGCTGCAGGTTGGGTCAGGAAGGTCAGCTGCCCTTGGCAGCCCTCCAGGCTCAGACTGCGCTGGCCGGCGGGTCAGGGGGCCTGGGAACAGGGGCATCAGAGGTGCGCGGCCCGGCTTGGAGGGGGCGGGAGTGCAGCTCAGGCCCTTCCCACAC
>NW_027761353.1:0-298 GCF_054177405.1 Leptonychotes weddellii
CAGGCGTACCCACGGGAAGATGAGGGGCAGGGGGTTGCTCATCAGTCTGGGAAAAGGCCCAGAGGTGGCATTCGTTGCTCCCTGAGGGACAACAGGAGTTCCCCAGACTCACCCATTCACTAAGCAAATCCTGACACTTGCCCTGAGGGTCAGCTGTTGAGGGGAGAAAGAGAGCGGCAGGGAAGAGTCTTCCAGACTCAGACAGAGTCAAGAAGCGAAGAAATGGCGAGGCACATGCAGGGCCAGCATTTCCAGAGGAGCAGGAGCAGAGAGGGAGGGAAGACTTGAACAATGGTGA
>NW_027761354.1:0-298 GCF_054177405.1 Leptonychotes weddellii
CCAGCTGGTTGAGAAGGGGTTCACACAGACAACAAAAACCAGATCCACTCCACCTGCCCTGGGTCCTCGGCTATACGGGTCACCTGGGCCCGTGGGCCGGGGAGAGCCCGTGGGCCGGGGAGAGCGGGAGGCACTGGCGAGAGGGCTGCAGGTTGGGTCAGGAAGGTCAGCTGCCCTTGGCAGCCCTCCAGGCTCAGACTGCGCTGGCCGGCGGGTCAGGGGGCCTGGGAACAGGGGCATCAGAGGTGCGCGGCCCGGCTTGGAGGGGGCGGGAGTGCAGCTCAGGCCCTTCCCACAC
>NW_027761355.1:0-4079 GCF_054177405.1 Leptonychotes weddellii
TATGCTTGACTTAAACTGCACATATTTTAAATACACATTTTGATGTTTTCATACATGCTTGCATCCCTGAAGCTAAGTTCCTCCTGCCCTTTCATCTTTTTCAACATACAAAATTATATAAGGAGGGACGCCTGGGTGGCTCAGTCGGTTAAGCGTCTGCCTTCGGCTCAGGTCATGATCCCGGGGTCCTGGGATCGAGCCCCGCAACAGGCTCCCTGCTCGGCGGGAAGCCTGCTTCTGCCTCTCCCATTCCCCCTGCTTGTGTTCCCTCTCTCGCTGGTCTCTCTCTGTCAAATAAATAAATAATAAATAAATATGCTTGACTTAAACTGCACATATTTTAAATATACATGTTGATGTTTTCATATATGCTTGCATCCCTGAAGCTAAGTTCCTCCTGCCCTTTCATCTTTTTCAACATACAAAATTATATAAGGAGGAACGCCTGGGTGGCTCAGTCGGTTAAGCGTCTGCCTTCGGCTCAGGTCATGATCCCAGGGTCCTGGGATCGAGTCCCGTATCGGGTTCCCTGCTCCGCGGGGAGCCTGCTTCTCCCTCTGCCTCTGTCTCTCTCTCTGTCTCTCATGAATAAATAAAAAAAAAATAAAATCTTTTAAAAAAAATAAAATTATATAAGGAGATATTCTAGCTTTTGTAATGGCTATTTACATATATATCTGTGAATAAGACTGTTAAGAAGTCCCATTAACCCTATCACAGTCTTCCATCATTATCATTTTCATGGTTGGTCTTGAATCCCCATGCATACTACTGGGTGTCAGTGCATAACCTCTTAAGAATTTCCAGAATGTCAGGACTCTAATAACTCTGATAACTTGAATGCACAAAAAATATTTTTAAATATAAATGTTAGTGCTAAATTTTATTCATGGAATTAGCTGTTGAAGGCAGATTGAATGCAATCATGATACCAGTTGTATGGCTTTTATTACATGAGTCTTTTGAGTATTCACCTTACCTATTTTGTTCACTGAAGAATTAGTTAAGGTGTTAATATTTTTATATAGTTTAATATTTCTTCTGTAATTTGAAATCCTGAGTTGCCCTTGAATAATGCAGATGTCTATTTACAGTACTAACATGTATCAACTATACCTCCTGATACTTAACACAGACTTCTCTACCTTCCATTTGTCAAATAAAACATTAATGTTTCAAAGTTACTTCTTCAGAAGTTTACAAATCCCAATTTCTCTGCATTTTAAAATTTTTTAACTTTTTTTTAAGATTTTATTTATTTACTTGACAGAGAGAGGAAACACAGCAGGGAGAGTGGGAGAGGGAGAAGCAGGCTTCCCACTGGGCAGGGAGCCCGATGCGGGACTTAATCCCGGGACTCCAGGATCATGACAGGAGCTGAAGGCAGTTGCTTAACCAACTGAGCCACCCAGGACCCAATATGTTCACCTTTTAAAAATCTTTCCTGCATGCCTAGTAGCTTTAGCACAATTTTTTTAAAAAGCTAAATCTGTGTACTATTGGGTACACAGTCTGAGCCTACATCTATACAAATTATTACAAAATTTAAATTACTATAAATGCTGGAAGGGCAACTAGGTGAATATAATCAAGTACAAGAACTAGTCTGAGGGTGAAGAAAACATTCCTTGAGAATATATTTTTTTTATGTCTGGAATGAATATTGTGCAGTAATTTACTAAGTCTAGTATTGGGAAGAGCATTACAAAGAGAAAGTTCCTGAGAAGGGTGGTGCTTATTTAATGATCTAGAAGTCAGGCGATGATTCAGAATCACAGCTTAAGAATTTTTTCTTGTGGGGCGCCTGGGTGGCTCAGATGGTTAAGCGTCTGCCTTCGGCTCAGGTCATGATCCCAGGGTCCTGGGATCGAATCCCGCATCGGGCTCTCTGCTCCTTGGGAGCCTGCTTCTCCCTCTGCCTCTCTCTCTCTCTCATGAATAAATAAATAAAATCTTTAAAAAAAAAAAAAAAAGAATTTTTTCTTGTAAAACAACTGTGAGCCTGATTCTTCTCTTTGGCAGTATAAAGAGCTCATCCCTTGTAAAGCATTAGAAAATTAGTAGTTAGCTTTCTTTTATGCTATGTTAAGGTGCTCCTTTTTTATGTTATACTATCAATAAGCAGACTTGTAGTAAGTTTTATTTTTCATTTCATCTTAAGCCTTAAATTTTCATTAACTTTCAAATCCTTTTCAGATTAGGTCTTTATACTTATTCCAATAATGTTTTTGCATCTCTTGGTTCAATCAAAGATGGAGAGATTGATTCCTCTTTTTGTGTGCAGAGGAGAAGAATGAATGATTTAACAAATTTTTCTTTTTTTTTTTTTAAGTCTATTTATTTGAGAGAGAGAGTGAGCACAAGCAGGGGGAGCAGCAGGCAGAGAGGGAGAAGCAGGCTCTCTGCTGAGCGGGAGCCCAGTGCGGGGCTCGATCCCAGGACCCCAAGATCATGACCTGAGCCAAAGGCAGACGCTTAACCGACTGAGCCACCCAGGTGCCCCAGATTTTTCTTTTCCAATGTGGGATTTGAGAAGTCTTTTGACAATTCCACAGATTTTAACAAAACCAAGTTGAGTGTCCATTTTCCAGATATGTGTCTCCTGCACAAAGATATGTACTCAAGTGACACTTAAGAATTTTAGCCAGCTCAGAATTCTGCAGATGGAAGGAAAGCTAAGGAAAGGACGTCTACAAATAGGATAAAGAGAGACAGAGTTGGGGTGCCTGGGTGGCTCAGTCGTTAAGCGTCTGCCTTCAGCTCAGGTCATGATCCCAGGGTCCTGGGATCGAACCCTGCATCGGGCTCCCTGCTCCGCGGGAAGCCTGCTTCTCCCTCTCCCACTCCCCCTGCTTGTGTTCCCTCTCTCGCTGTGTCTCTCTCTGTCAAATAAATAAAATCTTAAAAAAAAAAAGAGAGAGAGAGAGAGACAGAGTTGAAAAGGAAGTACCGGGGAGGAAGTTTTAAGCTTATCATAAAGTACCTAATGCCAGAGTTCCTACGTGGACCCTGCAAATACTGTTTATACACAGGAAAAAAAGAAAACAAAATTCTCGTTAACCAGTGGCCCTCTTTCTATACTTGTTACAAACAGGCTTCCTAATGCAAATTAGACTCTTAAGTTGCCTACCTGAAAGATTATTTAGGTAGGGTATTTTCTTAGGTAGATGTCAGCTATACTCTGTGTTTTCAGTTATGTGAAATAAAGGTTAGAAATAGGCTTAGGGCGCCTGGGTGGCTCAGTCGTTACACGTCTGCCTTCGGTTCAGGTCATGATCCCAGGGTCCTGGGATCGAGTCCCGCATCGGGCTCCCTGCTAGGCAGGGAGCCTGCTTCTCCCTCTGCCTCTGCCTCTCTCTCTCTCTCTGACTCTCATGAATAAATAAATAAAACATTAAAAAAAAAAAAGAAGAGGCTTAATTCTCCCTGTTGATAAAGGGGAGAGACTCCCCCTCCCTTTTGTCACAACATTTACTATAGAGAATCTATAAGCAACTCCTGATCCCTTTGAAGACTACATAGGCCTTTGGCCCCTAGGGCTCTGTTACTCCTGCGTTCATGACCTATATTGTTTAATTCCAAAAACTACTGTCATGCAAGTAAGTTTCTTTTTCCTCTGGATAAGGTCAATAAACTAACACACATAGTCACCCCAATTACAAACATAAAGTTAGGATAAACTCTGTGTGACAAATGATGCTTTCAGGTGACCTTACTAGAGAACAGGTTCTATTTATCTTCTAAATATGTATATAATGGGTTCTATCTGCTTTCTGTATAATAGGGTGAGATTTTTTTCCTGCAAGTCTTTGTAATTTCTAGCTGATTTCTGATGCACATCACAGTCTGGCATAATACTTACTCAATAATGTGGTATAAAAAGAAATATATTTGGTCTTGGTCCCCTGTGCCCTGTTCCTGGCACAGAGAGCCTACAACCCTTGTTATCTCCTGAGTGATAGGAGTATCTTGTGTCATTCATAAGGAGCCCCCTTTTGAGCACACCTGAATTTATGCTAAAGAAGTGTGTTAGGGTGGGGGCCCTAAATAGAATCAGGATGGGGAGTGGTCCTCAGAAA
>NW_027761356.1:0-298 GCF_054177405.1 Leptonychotes weddellii
GTGGTGAGCACTGAGTAATGTATAGAGCTGTTGAATCAATATGTTGTACACCTAAAACTAGTACAACATTGTACATTAGTTATACTCCAATTTAAAAAGAAAAAAAAAACAGGTGACCTGGTTCAGATGCTAAATTAGGCAGGCACTCTATGTATGGGCAATTATAATGGATTTGTATTTTATCTTCAAAGCAAATGAAACCTTAGTAAGGTTTTATTTATTTACTTTTTATTTTTTTAAAGATTTTATTTATTTATTTGAGAGAGAGAATGAGATAGAGAGAGCATGAGAGGGGGGA
>NW_027761357.1:0-298 GCF_054177405.1 Leptonychotes weddellii
GAGGGGCCCACAGTGACCACCAGCTGCCCTGGCCTCCACGCTGACTGCTCCAGAATCTCTGGGGACAGGGAGATTCTTTTTCCCAGTGGCTGCAGGAAGAGCCCCCACGTGGCTCACGTGCCCATCCCCAAGCACACTCAGGGGCCCGGGCATCCCCGACCATACACTCACTGGTCAGGTGCACTAGTCAGCTCGGGCTATGTAACAAAGATCACAGTTGGGGCGGTGGGTCTGTGACACAGATTCTCCACGGTCCTGGAGGCTGGAAGTCTGAGATCAAGGTGTTGGCAAGGGTGGC
>NW_027761358.1:0-298 GCF_054177405.1 Leptonychotes weddellii
ATGATAAAATAAATTAATGTTGTTTGAGCCACCAAGTCTGAGATACTGTCATGGTAGCTTGAGCAGACTAACATACTGAATGATCAACGGAGCTGAGGACAACTGGTGGAGCGCTTGAGTGAAAACAAAAATCTGAAGCAGAAGTCTTCTCAAATCTGGAAGGTGTCCCTAAAAGGCCATGGTGTGCTGTTAATGATGAGTAGACATGTTCAGAGTGCCTGCCCAGAGCTTGCCATTGCAGGGCTAATTGATGATCCACAACCATTGATGATGGAGAAAACCTAAGGGTCTTGGCTAC
>NW_027761359.1:0-298 GCF_054177405.1 Leptonychotes weddellii
AAAATTAACTTTGAAAGACTACAGAATCATGGTAAAAAAGCCATGGATTCTATGTGCAATATTCCACTAGCACTGGAGTTCTGCCGTTCTCATTGATCAGTAAACTTGGTCTTGGCCGGCTGTTCTTGCTGATCTTCTGGGGGCGGGGCCTGTTGCCGTGGTTTCCAAATGTCTTTGCCGGAGGTGGAATTGCCCCGCCTTTGCCTGGTCCGGCCTAAGTAATCTGCTCAGGTTTGCTCTCAGGAGCTTTTGTTCCCTGCAAGCTTTCCCTACATCTTTGGAGGCCTAGAGTGAAAAT
>NW_027761360.1:0-298 GCF_054177405.1 Leptonychotes weddellii
TTATTTATTTATTTGACAGAGAGAGACACAGCGAGAGAGGGAATACAAGCAGGGGTAGCAGGAGAGAAGTGCAGCTTTTAGACATCACCCCCCCCCACGCACACAAAAACAGAAGGAGAACACATCGGAAACAAACAGCAAACTCACACTAAATGGTGAAATATTAGGGGCATTCCCATTTACTTCAGGAACAAGGTTGAGAGGCCCTCAATCACCATTATTCAACATCGTTCTGGAGGTTCTGGTCAATGCAGTACATCCAGAAAATGAAAGAATAAGAGATATAAATATCGGAAAA
>NW_027761361.1:0-298 GCF_054177405.1 Leptonychotes weddellii
TATTGTGAAAACGAAAAAAGTGATAAGAGCATTCTATCAACTGAATGTTGCGTCTCCCCAAATTCCTATGTTGGAGCCTAATCTCCCATATGATGGTATTCGGAGAGGAGGCCTTTGGGAGGTGATTAAGCCATGAGGTGAAGCCTTCATGAATGGGATTAGTGCCCTTATAACGGAGGCCTGAGAGGCATCCCTCTCCCCGTCCTTCATGGGATGGCACTGTGTGAGAAAACAGCGTCTGTGAACCAGGAAGCCATTCTTTCTATATTCTGATCGTGGATTTCCCAGCTTCTAGAAA
>NW_027761362.1:0-298 GCF_054177405.1 Leptonychotes weddellii
AGTCCCTGCCAACACCTTGATTTGGGGACCCAGTGAAACTGATTTTGGGCTTCCACTCTCCAGAACCATGAGAGAATAAATGTGTGCTATTCTACGCAGCTGAGTTTGTGGTGATTTATGATAGGAGCCACAGGAAGCTAACACAGAAAGGTTTGTCCAGGAGCTGAGTTTCCTTCTCCCACTGGCCCTGCACCATCCAATACAACAGTCACTGGTCACAGGTGGCTATTTAAACTAACTAGTATGAAATAAAATTGAGAAATCATCTCCTCCACAGCACTAGCCACATTTCATATGC
>NW_027761363.1:0-298 GCF_054177405.1 Leptonychotes weddellii
ATATCACAATAGTCACATCTATATACCCATATGGGATACTGGAAGGGAAGGAAATTGCTTAGGAAATATTTTAAACTTCTCAATATCTATTTATCCTTAATTATATTACTTTTATTTTTACAATGTTTCTTATCCATTTAGCCCATTCATACACTAACAAAATCAGCATTTCTTAGTAATCTTCAGAACAGCTCTTTTAGTGGGAAAACAAAAAGAAAATAAATCAAATAGATTATCTGCAGTGAGAAGCTAAATTATTCCTAAGCTTTAATATAGAAAGCATTTCATTTCTTTTCAA